>NC_069506.1:317586488-317838988 GCF_027579735.1 Bombina bombina
ACTATTATCAACCCAAAAGATCAGACTTATCTGTAACTGCCAAGAACTTTAGATAGGCTACTCGTATTACAAATAAAGAAGCTTTCTATTCTACCTGAATCTGTGACAAGGATAGAGCTTATACTGAATAAAACAGAATACCCTGAAAATCTTTAACAAGTCATACTCAGGATTACTACAGGAAGATTTAAAGCCTCTCTCCTGTAACCAAATTGCAAGTACAGCTAGATACAGTGTACTTCTCTTGTGTCTTAAACTTCATTCTCTACTTGGGATCTGCAGTTGTGATCTTATCTAAGCAGCAACAATATAAAGTCTGACACATATATACCAGTCATCATAGTATTGTCAAACCAATACGATATTGGGAGAGCAATTTTGACAGCCAACCCACCACACCAATTCTGATTGTGGATATAAATTACCAGTCAGGATTGATAAAATTCTCCCTGATCGAAAGAATAGAAATTACTGACATTAAGGATTGGAAAGGGGGAGTTCGATTTGTGTTTGATAAGATAGATATTAGTGGTGGATAGGTTTGCAAGGTGGGAGGGGGTGTTTCAGTTTTAGTGTAGAGAATATAATAGGAAAAGTGTAGGGGGGTTGTTTGGTAGTATAGGGTAAGTTTTGTTTCTAGAACCAAGTATGCAAGCCTTTAGCTCATAACTAATGTTATCATCATCATTTTCTCATCAATTAAGTGATTTATCTGTCTATTTGTGCAATATACACTCTTGTCACCAGAGGGCTCCCGATATTCACATGCCAGTATATGACAAGTCTTATTAAAAAGTAAATAAGTCACTTTCTGTATCCCTTATCTTTCCCACAAACATATCTCTGCTTAAGGACAGTTTAAATAAATCCCCAGTTAAAAAAGTTTATCTCACTGGATGGGCAAAAAGAGGCTGCTCCCAGGTGAAAACTTGCCATAGAATAAACTACTGAGCCGTTGTTTGTTCCTGGTAGAGTACTTCTCTTTCTGTGTGTATTTGCACAATGACCCTAGGGAAGTCTCTATATGGGTAATGGGGAAATCAGATGTAGATACTTTGCCCAATGTGCATAGAGGAATAATGCTGCACCTCACTGATGAGACCCAAAGAAGGCTAAAATGATTATTCTTAGGTTGCCATGTTTCTTGACTGGTATTATGGGGCTGGAATGACCTTCTTAGGCAGGATTAGACTAATATAATTCAGCAAAGTTTTTCTCTGTGAAAAGCACACTTGGGCTAAAAGAGTCTGCTTATAGGTGGTCACTTGTCATAGAACAAGCTACTGATCTGTTGTTTGTTCCAGGTAGAGTGCTTCTCTTTCACTATGTAATTGCAGCTCTCTCCCAGCCAGGGGATCAGACACTGTATATTATTTTACCTATTTTAAATATTATTTTACTTGCAGATGCCATTGTACACAATATGTGTCAGCAGAAGAACTGTGTGACAGATCCTGTATGATGAGTGCACCGCATATTTCCATGAGCTTAGGTCCTAACAAGCAATTTCTGTTACATATTGAGGAGCCTGAGAAGCGATGGAGCAGAGAAATGGTAAGTGTAAAATAATGATGACATTTCTCACAACATATACATTTTTCACTGTAAGAGCAATACAATTGTGGAACTCATTAGCTAAGGAGGTAGTAAGTGCCAATACCTTATACATTTTTGGTGAGAAACAGAAGTCAGGCATATGATTGCTTGAGTTAAATGGGTCACCTTTTTTAATGGTATTAATTTAAGCTCAACTGGAGCTTTTATTGGAAGTATATTAAGATTTGTATAGGTTGAACTTAAGTAATGATGTCTGTCTTTTTTCATCTACTATGTTACTATGTAACAGTGAAAACTGCTCTTCATCAGCTGTTAACATGACTATAATTATCAAACAATTGTGATAAACTATATTTTATACACTGTCAGCACTTATTTAAGATATTCAGAGCATTTTTCTTCTCAGTCGTTTTGCGATTATACCACTTTTTTATTCTCAGGAAGTGCATAATGTTCTTGGTCCAGACGAACATGTATGGAGCAGTAAACAGGTTCATCTTGTATTGTTTGGCCCAAATGGAGTGTTTGGCATAATATTATCTAGCATGGAAGTGATTGACACATTTTTAACAGGTAAAAAGAAAATGTACATCTTCCAGTTAATATGTTTTTATTGTTTGCCAGAAGTATTAGATTCAAAACCCTTTATACAAACTGCTGGGGTCCAGAAAAGGTTTAGATTTCAGAATACATTGGATTGCGTAATATTATTTATTTGCATCTATAAAATGGGAGAGGCGATGGGACCCAGTTGTTTTATGACAATATCTACATGTCATAATACAGCTTATACATGTAACCTTAATGTAGTTTTATATAATAGTTTTATATAATTGTTAATACAGCTTATACATGCAACCTTAAGGTAGATTTATATGAGTGACATGTGGTGAGTTCAGAGGCTGGTGAGGCACTGGCGATGAAACACTGGAGAAACACATATATGAACGCAACAGAGGCAGCATAAATTTACAATTAAATTGGAAGGTTGCAGGTCCAATTTACTGCTATTAATACATTTGCATGATTCTCTTGGTATCCTTTGTTGAAAAATATGCAGCAATGTACTACTGGGTGCTAACTGAACATATTAAATGATCCAATGACAAGAGGCATATATGTGCAGCCACCAATCAGCAGCTAGCTCAAAGCAGCTAGCTCAAAGCAATTGCTTCTCTTGAGCCTACCTAGGTTTGCTTTTCAAAGTATACCAAAAGAAAAAAGCAATTTAGATAAAAGAAGTAAGATATAAAAGCCAATCTTGGCTTTGTTTCTCCAACAACAAGGCTAGCCACTGTCATAAATAGTTTTGCAGCTGCTATCCACTAAAGCCAATTAGGGACTGATATGTAGCAGGATTAGCCTTGAGAAAAAATAATTCTATTAATTAGAAAGCTCAACTTTCACTGCTAAATTACATGAGAAAGTGGGCAAAATAAATAATGAAAATTTAATGCAAAGTTGTTTCATTATTCATAACTAGAAGTAGAGCTTTTGTGTAGCTCTGAAGAATGCTGTAAACAATGCTAATCAAAATAAGCATGTTAAAATGAGAAATGCTTTAGTTAGGTATTTATAGTAATAGATTCCACTTTGTGCAGAGACTTTTCACATAACAATGAGAAGAATAGAAGCTACAGTATTACATGTTGTTATTTTACAGTAAAATAACATGTATAAAGTACTATAGCTTCTATTATTCTCAAGATCATTGAATGTCAGTAAACAGCCTGTTTGGCCTGTCATGAGTTTTCATAACCTACAAATACGGGACTGTAAGTAAAAATTTACTTGCAGTACTGTACACATTCCCAAATTTGTAGGTTAAGAACACACAGAGGCCTATCTATCAAAGAGGCCTATCTATCAAAGTGTCAAAAGCAAATATGCTGGAATTCCGCATCATATTTGTTGTGAGATTGATCCGACCTAGTTATCAAAGCCTCAAGACTGGCAGAAGTTGAAATTTGTGACGTAACATACGATCTGCTGGTCTCAATCCAACGTAGATCGATGCTTACGTCATTACAGATGTTCCGAATACACATTTGGCTCTATCTGACACTTTTACCCAGTTATCAAACTTTTAACAGGTACGCTCGTGTCTTTTCCAACCCAGTGTACCTGGTTTTCAATCCTCCACCCTGGAGGCCGCGGATGCCATAGAAATCAATGGTAGTCTGAAAGCAGCGAAAACTTATGTTCGGTGCTGCAAGACAAAGAAATATAACCCATTGATTTTTATGGTAGAAAACAAGTAACGTTTACACCAAACACCCTAACATAAACCCCGTCTAAACACCCCTAATCTGCCGCCCCGACCTCACCGCAACCTAAATAAAATGTATTAACCCCTATTCCACTGCTCCCCGACACCGCCGGCACTAAATAAATGTATTAACCCCTAAACCTCTGGCCTCCCACATCACCACCACTAACTAAACCTATTAACCCCTAAGCCGTCAGCCCCCCACATCGCCCAAAACTAAATAAAGCTATTAACCCCTAAACCTAACAACCCCCTAACTTTAAATTACAATTACAAAATCCCTATCTTAATATAAATTAAAATTTACCTGTAGAATTAAAATAAACTATTTTAAACTATTAATTAACCTACTCTAACTATTATACTACAATTAAATTAAAATGAATACTAAACAAAATGATATTGCGCTTGGCCTGATGCTCCTATTAAAATTACTATATTACATGAATATTATTAAAAACACCTACAATAAATTATGATAAAAAAAATATTGTATCATTAATACATAAATTCTTAAAAAAAAAACGTAAAAAAGAAACTAAGATTTAATCTCCTCTAAAAGCACCACTAAACGTTGACACTATATATATTTAAAATATAAGATCAAAGGTTCTTAGGTGTAAATAACCTTGTATGTTACCTACACATATAAATAGTAGATAGGATTGCACAGCTGATGATAATTGGTATAATTGCGCCATTAGTGTTTTATATAGAGGCGATGTATAAAAATAGAAATAAATACAAAATAAAAAAATACACAGTAGTGATCAATACAAATCCTACAAAATGTGTTAATAGACACAGTACCTTGTTTATGTTCACTGAAAAATGATCAGTATGGTTATTATCACCCTTTATATAAAGGATAGTTTGTCCTTAGAACTGTATATCCGGTTATGGTTCACCATTCAAGTTGTTCCTGTTATAAGGCTGATTTTCTCCGGTGCTGCTTCTGTCAAGTCAGATGATCCTTTATTTGACTCAGTACGTAGCAAACATGAAAAAGAAGAAAGATAGAAGCGCACACAGAGTATGATTCAAGTGAAGATTTATTAATATCAAGCACACGCAACATACAATGTTGCACTTACTGGATTCAAGTTAAAAACGGGCAATTTCATATAAATGCTGTTCTGATGCTCTCCATGATATTTGCTGGAATAAAGATGGTAACGGAACTCCCAACACTGGCTTCGGTATCCACTTGGCGTCCGTACTGCCTGCTGCAGATACCACAAAGCCGTATACACAGAGGTATTACGATGTCCTTACGTTCCTCAACGCGTTTCCCCCGAACTACGGTTGGGCTTTTTCAAGAGGTATCAATAGTCTTTTGAAATTTAGAGCCTTTTTCGGCTTTTTGTAGTGTCCCAATCACAGACCTGTCCCCTAATGGCTCATCAAAGGGGCGTGACATTGTTTGTTGTTACATTCATAAAAATTTAAACAGCAATATACAATACATCCAATATAAAACATTATGACAAAAAACTTGTTACAAAATTTAAAAGCAAGTGTTATCTGCTTCCTTTCGTTATGACATACTTAGTTGCCATCTATCAAAAAAGAACTTATATATGCACTTGTTACTTTTCCCTTGGAAATCCCTTTCAATTTGCACATATTATAAATTATAGAAAAAAATATTTGTTAAAAAAAAAAGTATATAGAAATTAAAAAACATCAGAATATTTTCTAAAAACTTAACTACCTAAGAACTTAATAACTTTTGCAGATCTAAAATCCAATATAGTATATTCAATTATTGGCAAAAGAATTTTGGATACGTGTTTCTAGCAGGTTTGTTAGCGAGATTGCTAGAGGGCTTTATATTCTATATAATATATCTACGTACATATTAACTAACATTGATATCAACAACTAGATTACCTATTAGTGCCTATTTCATATATGACCTGGTTATGACCATATTACATTGTAAAGAAATTATGTTAGATTACCTATGTAAAGGTTGATATTTTATACCTAAAGGTGTTATTTTTTTATATAAAACCCAGAATTAAAGGGATATTATTATAATCTAACACGAATGAAAATATTTGTGTTTTTCCACATTTTAGTTTTTTTTTTAAAACAATTTTTAAATATTATTCATTATCGATAGTCTACTAAAATATTTGTTTAGTATCATAGATTATATATTAATACTAATGTCGAAATGTTACAGTCTATGTTCCCATGATATTCTTCACCCAATGTTAACCCAAAATTATGTTATTATATTCCCTATACTAAAATTTGCACAAAGTTACATATAAGCAGCCATATCAATGTCTATATTCAATCCCAGTGGTTGCAATGTTTTTAATTTATAAATCCATTTAGTTTCTAGCTTTCTTAACTCTAATAATCTATTGGGTTTTGTTGGCGGAACCCAATCCATTACTTGTACTTTTAGTGTGTTAGGATTACCTCCATGGTGATCTAGAAAATGTTTTGAAACACTGTGTTTAATTAATTTCTCCTTTATATTATAGATGTGTTCATTTGTTCTACGTCTAATATATCTTTTTGTGCGACCTACATAAAGTAGGCCACACCCACATTGCAATAAATAGACTATATATGTGGAATCACAGTTTTTCCTAGATGTTATATTAAATGTTTCTGTTAACTCAGGATTTAAAGGGAAATCTAGTTTCAATCCTATAGGGGCTCAGGGAGAGCAGGTTTCAATGTTTTCAAAACTTGTACTTCGAGACATTGAAGATTCTTGTAACAAAAATGATAATCTCACGATACTTGATAGGAAATCACTTCAGAAATTTATGAATAATGAAGAGATTGTAGTACAATCTGCTGACAAGGGCGGGGGTATAGTTATTCAACGGAGGGAAGACTATTTAAAAGAAGCATACAATATTTTAAACAATCAGTGTACTTATAAATTATTATCTGGGGATCCTACAGAAGATTTTGCAAAAGAACCAAACAAAATGCTCATCAAAGCAAAAGAAGATGGTATTCTTAATAATGATGAATTCAAATGTTTATGTACTTTACAACCAAATACATCTATTTTCTACCACCTTCTTAAGGTACATAAATATCCCAAAAATCCCCCAGGTAGACCAATCATTTCTGGGATCGGGTCTATCAGCGACAATATTTCCAAGTATGTAGATTATTATTTACAACCAATAGTTAAAAACACTAGAGCTTATTTAAGATACTACAACAGTTATTAAAGAATATCAAGGGTTAAAATGGGAAGAGAACATGTGCTGGGTTACTTGTGATGTGTCATCCCTGTACACGTGTATTCCTCATAACAAGGGACTAGAGAAAATAAAAGAGGAATTGGAAAAATGGCAAATCCCGCTACACCACATAGATTTGTTAATAAATAGTATGAAATTCATTCTCCAACACAATTATTTTAGTTTTGAACATGAATTTTATTTACAGACACAAGGAACGGCAATGGGGACTACTTTCGCCCCCTCATATGCCAATCTGTATGTTAATGCTTTTGAGTTGGAATACATTTGGAATAACAATCCCTTTCACCGAAACATCATCAAATACAGTAGATATATTGATGATGTGTTGATTTTATGGAAAGGGGACCCGGTCCGGTATGAGAGTGTAGTCCCCTTCCGTGTTTTGTATATGTCTAGGGTGATTACATAAGCCTGTGCACCCTTCCCTTGTTCCCAGTTTGTTTGTATTTGAGAGCTTGCATTGTGTGGCTGTTTTAGGGTCTCAGGTATTGCAAAAGACTTTGATGTGGTACCTGGGCTTGTCCCATTTGGCCAGATGTGGTAACTATCCTTTCCATTTTTGCTTTTAAATCTTAGCTGAGAGCTTGTGAGTGCTGGACTTTCTCTGTGTGTTGTATTAATTTGTTTTGTAATTTTCCCTATGGTTCTTGCCCCAGACCTGTCTGGGGTTAACTGCCTGGGACTCTGGGGACAGCACAGCTTCCTGTGAGTACCGGTGAGTACCCAAGGCCGACCATGTTGTAGGGTAATGGGATTTGTACCCGGTCCGGTATGAGAGTGCAGTCCCCTTCCGTGTTTTGTATACATATATATATATGCGTGGATCCTATGATTCTGGAACTGATTGCTCAGATTCAGAACTTGACAATAGGGTGTCAAAAAATGAGACGCGCCCTGGCCCCACTCCCCCACAAGAAGGAGGGGGGGGCAGGAAGAGATGGAATAGGGACAGGTATAGATACTGGAGGAAGACGGTACCCCTACCGGCAAACCAGAGACAGGGAGTTCAGCAGGAGCTCAGAGAGACAGCAGAATTACAGACCAAGGGGTCGGAGGAGCAGAAGGCCCTATTGAACATGTCTCCTCCTACGGATAACTTGCAAGTGATCAACTTGTCTTCATTCAGGCTCAACAATTGCCACCTTAGTGTTTTGAAACGAGGATTGTCTTTTTGTCCATCGAATGGATTTGATAGGTTTACTTTTCTGAAAGACCATAGATTTGCAAGGAAAGTAGTCCTTTCTCAAATGTTTAAAAACAAAACTAAGAATATGATTGAAGATTTGAGTCTAACTACTGAGGACAAGCTGGCATTGCAAGATCTGAATGAGTTATATCAAGAATCAACTTCTTTAGATGATTCATTTCTTGTGTCAGAAATTGAATTAACTTTCAAACTATCCTCTCACTTTAAGAAAAGATCCACATACATGCCACAATTGTCATTTTCGCCACCTGTGAATTTATTTGTTAAATTAGTGGAGAGGGATATTCAAGGACTGGCACTGAATGGTATTGTCAATGACAATTTGTCGAAAAAAGAACGAAAAGCTCTAAAAGAGCTTAAAGAGGCCCCCAATGTCGTGTTTAAATCGGCGGATAAGGGGGGGAATGTCGTTCTGTGGGATGAAACTATGTATTGTAGGGAGATAATGAGGCAACTATCTGATAAAAATCAGTATTTAAAACTTGGCTTCAATCCTATATCTACCCTACAGTCTAAATTATTTACAATTCTTAATTATGCCAGAAATGATGGGACCATAACCAATACAGAGTTTGGATACTTGATGGTTGATAATCCTGTTATGCCTATTTTTTATTGCATACCAAAGATCCAAAAAAATCTAAGAAATCCTCCTGGACGTCCCATCATTTCTGGCATTGGTAGTCTTGTTGAACACGTGGGTCATTACATTGACTATGCTTTACGTCCCTTTTTAGTGACGTTACCTTCATTTGTCCTGGACACAACCGATTTTCTGAAGAGAATTAATGACATGACAGTTGTGAAGGACTCTTTACTGGTCACAATGGACGTAGAAGGACTTTATTCCAGTATCCCACATGATACTGGTATTAAGGCTTGCGAAAGTTTTCTGTCGAGCAGAGGTACCAAGTTCATCAAGCATACGAAATTAGTTATTGACTTATTGAGATTTATTCTTAATAATAATGTATTCATGTTCAATAACAAAATTTATAAACAACTGAGGGGAACTGCTATGGGGGCCACATGCGCCCCCACGTATGCTTGTTTGCCTTTAGGTAAATGGGAAATGGACACAGTCTACCAAAATGATTTGTTTACTAAACATGTAAACTTTTGGCTGAGGTATGTGGACGATGTATTTCTCATTTGGGAAGGTGACCATATGGAGCTTTTGAAATTTGTTGATATTTTGAATCAGAATGATTTGAATATACAGCTCACCATGCACTATAGTAAGTCTGAGATTGACTTCCTAGATGTTAAAGTTAGGAATGTCAATAATGTTTTAGCTACTGAAAACTATAGGAAGGCTACTGCCACAAACAGTCTACTTCTTGCCAGTAGTCACCATCCCCAGCATCTCATCGAAGGAATTACAAAAGGACAATTCCTTCGCTTGCGACGTTGAATGGTGTGCTGGGTACCTGTTCAGGCTATGATGAAGCAGATCTATACTACACGGCATGCTTATTGCTAAAACATGAGTGACGTTCAGTTACCGGAAACCGGAAGAGACGTAACTTCCGGTGGCGGTCTTAAGATACGTATACGTAGGAAAGCACGAAGGTATGTCTGGACACTGAGAGCGTGATCTGTTACAATGATCATGACTTTATAGACACGTAAATTAAATCACTAAATGGCACTAGATTGGATTAATATATTAAGTATAAGGGAGACACAGTGAATGTTCATTACGATACACCGGAAGTGGTTGTTCAACTTCCGGTTTTTGAATGTACATCGCCATGATGAATATGATAAGGATATGTAGGTTTGATGATGAAACTATGTGTTGAGGACAAAATGAAATAGCACTTAGTATATACACAATGTGATAATGTGTGGGTTTTTATATAATAAGTACTATTGGCAATGTAACATAAATATACACCGGAAGTATTTGGTTAAAGCACTTCCGGGTCACGCATGTTAAACCGGAAGTAGTGTGAATTTGGTGCTTTTTCTGTACAAGAAGTGGGAGGTGTTCTTGTATTTGTTTGCTTATTTAAGGTGCAGTGTGTTTGTACACTTTATGTTCTGAGGAAGGGGAGGTTTACTCCCCGAAACGTCAATACTTTTGACCCCTGTTTTTTAAAAAATCCTGGCTGGTTCCTGCTTTGTTGAAGATTATTTATTGCACAGAACCTTCAGGTGGTTGTCTCATGGAGGGCGGATTCACATTGTGTGACATGTGTATATATATATATATATATATATATATATATAATTATATATAGGTATAGATATATACAGATATATATATAGGAATATCTATTGAAAAATACTTAGAACATATTCTGCTGTGTGCAGAACATTGGAATGTGAAATATTTACAGTAAATACACAGTTAAACATATATATATATATATATATATATATATATATATATATATATATATATATATATATATATATATATACAGTTTCTCAAAATAGTGAGAACACCTCTCACATTTTTGTAAATATTTTTTTTTTTTTTTTAAATAGTTTTTTATTGAGGTTTTTCCAGGAAACAGCAAAAGGTTTACAAGCTTGAAAAAAACACAATTGATATGTACACAATGTTTTCATTCTTTCCCATGAGTAAGAACTGGCTGAAATACAGCTAAGCATATGGAGAATACACATATCCAAACAAAAGCAAGAGGCTATGAACAGAATTCACACTACAACACATTCTTAAAAGGTAATAACTGTCTGAGATTCATACAAACAAATTGTGTATACATATATTAAAATAGAGGGGGGAATCTATGTTCAGTGATTGCACAATAATACGTTCTTAAAGGCAATATCTGTCTGGAAAACAAATAATCAAGTTGTATAATATAAAACCTCAGTTTTCTTTTAAGCGTAGATCACTAGAGTAACTACATCACCGGCCACTTTTGGACCGACCAAAACATAAAGAATAAATTAAATGGTAGTTACATATTGACCACTCTTGGGTCACTGGAAAAATAGGGGCCTCCTAACTGATATATGGAAGTATATTTTACATTGCTGGAGGTAATAGGACTAGAATGGTAAACAAATGGTATGGCGTAAAACATTAAATATATGAAAAGCAACAACTGTTGATGTAGAAAGTTTCAACACTAAAGGATAAAATGGGTATAAGAATTGCTATTCAAGTGCCAGATTAGTATGCAATAATGTAGTGTGATGGAGGGGGTCTGTAATACAATTTAACCCTTTAAATATCCGGCTACTTGTACATAAGTATCTTAACACTGGTTTCCCTCTATGGTAAATGGAGGCCTCTCTTGGACCTCCAAAAAAGAGTTTAGACAAGATAGGGAGTTTTAGGGGAAGCAAAGAAAATAACAAAGCGGGCCACTTTAGGGCCCCTGATGCAAACAACTGGTTTGGGAAATATCATACTTTAAATACATTTAATGACTATGGAAAGCATGTAATGGAACTCATAGTAAGAAAATAACTACACTAATAACTATTATGTATGGAATATTCCAGCCGGGAACTAATTTGGCTAATGACATATGGCGTTATTTGCTGTAATGGGGAAGGGATTCTTAAGAATATCTAACTGTGATATAATAAGCCAAAGATGCAGCTACTGTATAGGCGTTCAGTAGAGAGATTACATCATAAACACTAGAGTGAGGGTTATTTGCTGTGTTTGTGCTAGGCCGTATATGTACTTCTCAATCTCTCTAATACCTGGATTACAAATACAGGTTATATCCTATCTCTTTATATATATGTTCACTAGTGGCCTTAAGGAGGTCTAACACTGAGAGGGATTTACTCTAAAATTACTATTCACTCCCTAAATACGCTACAATACCATGACATTAGTGTAGACATTTAGAGATACAATATCTGCAGGGAGAAGGAATATACATTATTACATTAGCATTTCTGTAAATATAGTAGTCTAAATAGGAATTACAATCACGACTAAACTATTATTGACTCCAAACTATTCCTGTCTCATTAGCGTTCTAAGCTCTTAACCTGTTAGGAGTCAGCATCTCAAAATCATACATAAAACATAAGAAAACTTTATATGAACATTGAGCATATAAACTATATAGAGATTAGCGGCTTTCACACAGTCTGATGAGCAGTAACCGTCCTGAAGACTTGTGAATATGATTGACCAGATACAGTAAGTCCATAGTTTAATCACTGAGCTGCGTAAAAATGTTTTGTAGACCAGTATAGCCATATGTGCAGGTATGCTCATATTAACATGTGTTATTCCCTTAAAGTCATGTTAGCGTGCCTATAATACAGCACTCTCTCAAACAATTACAAACATATCACATAGCTGCCTTACTCACTGACAGTTAAACCTTAAGGAGCGTCAAATACAGCAACAGGCCATGTCCATGCGTATGACTCTAGATATGAGTCCCGGTCGACTAGGCAACCAAGTTCACCTGACGGTCGCCCCAACAAGTGCGAAAGTTACCCCACTCCAGTTTTGTGGGTGGCTTGTCCCAAGCAGTGAAGCCGACACTCCAAGCATTGCCCCATTTCCTCAGGGCCGCGTACAAATCGGGCGAGACTCGGAAGCCCATCTCTCTCCAAAGTACACTGCAGCTCCCAAACAACCAAGGACCCAGTGCCGAAGGGCAGCCAGGACAAAGGACTCGTCTGGACCACCTCCGCAAGCCAAAGAGGGACCGGCCCAACAACCTCGGTAAAGTCCATTTTACATTTCATGAGTGAGGTCTCTCGTACATTGTTATTAGCAAATGCGGTGGTCTTTGTCCTGATCGCCGAATCAGCAAAAGCATCCTCCGCTAATACGGTAAGCTCTTGACCTGTATGCGTTTGCCATGTTCCCCCTGGGGCTTCTTTAGACACCGGGTTCTTCTGCCTGCAATCTCTCTGCAGCGACACGACGCCAGCCCCACCATCATCTCCCGGCCAGCTTGCTGCTTCGGGTGAAATCCTTTCTGTAGGTCTTGCAGGTATGAGGAGGTTATAGAGCTCAGACTGGAGAGCTTGGCAGTGGTGTTCCAGTAATTGTGTCATATTGCGCTCCCACATGCCTATGGCATCCATAGCTAGCGGTAGTTCTCGGCTTGTGGAGTGTTACCCTTTCGTTGAGAAAATAGATGGTTCGTCTCTGAACTAAAGAAAGGTGTTACTTTTGTAATAGGACAGAAAAATATTCTCCTGCACAGCGTATCAATAGGTCGGGACAGCACATACGGCTGTCATTCCTGACTTAACAGGGCTTAGGGAGGGTAAATGAGGAGCCAGGTCTGTTACTAGGCCTCTGCTGCGTTCCTCATCTATTCCGGTCTGCTTGGCTGGGTTGTAAAGTGAAAAAAACACACCTAAATCCGTTCTACAAGTAGTAATCTGTAAAACAGTAGTAATTTCAGGCTTGGATTATATGTATGAGAGGTGCTAGGCAGCGGATCTATCAGCTCCCAAGTTCAGCCAAAGATACAAGCAGCCATCTTGGTCGGTGTTCGGACCCGCCCCCCGCATTAAGGTCCATTTTTGTAAATATTTTATTATATCTTTTCATGTGACAACACTGAAGAAATGACACTTTGCTACAATGTAAAGTAGTCAGTGTACACAGTGTAAATTTGCTTTCCCCTCAAAATAACTCAACACACAGCCATTAATGTCTAAACCGTTGGCAACAAAAGTGAGTACACCCCTAAGTGGAGATGTCCAAATTGAGCCCAAAGTGTCAATATTTTGTGCGGCCACCATTATTTTCCAGCACTGCCATAACCCTCCTGGGCATGGAGTTTACCAGAGCTTCACAGGTTGCCACTGGAGTCCTCTTCCACTCCTCCATGACGACATCACAGAGCTTGTGGATGTTAGAGACCTTTTGCTCCCCCACCTTCCATTTGAGGATGTCCCACAGATGCTTAAAAGGGTTTAGGTCTGGAGACATGCTTGGCCAGTCCATCACCTTTACCCTCAGCTTCTTTAGCAAGGCAGTGGTTGTCTTGGAGGTGTGTTTGGGGTCATTATCATGTTGGAATACTGCACTGGGGCCAAGTCTCCAAAGGGAGGGGATTATGCTCTGCTTCAGTATGTCACAGTACATGTTGTAGCTCCCCAGTGCCGGCAGCACTCATGCAGGCCCAGACCATGACACTCCCACCAACATGCTCTACTGTAGGCAAGACACTCTTGTCTTTGTACTCCTCACCTGGTTGCCGCCACAAATGCTTGACACCATCTGAACCAAATAAGTTTATCTTGGTCTCATCGGACCATAGGACATGGTTCCAGTAATTCATGTCCTTAGTCTGCTTGTCTTCAGCAAACTGTTTGCGGGCTTTCTTGTGCATCATCTTTAGAAAAGGCTTCATTCTGGGATGACAGCCATGCAGACCAATTTGATGCAGTGTGCTGCGTATGGTCTTAGCACTGACAGGCTGACTTCCCACCTTTTCAACCTCTGCAGCAATGCTGGCAGCAGTCATACATCTCTTTCCCAAAGACAACCTCTGGATATAACGATGAGCACGTGCACTCATCTTCTTTGGTCGACCATGGCGAGGCCAATTCTGAGTGGAACCTGTCCTGTGAACAGGAACTTACGGCAAGCACAGGTGGTTTCTTTATAAGCATATCTTTGTTCCCTTGCCAAAGATATAAGCCCTTAGATCGGTCGTAGGCTACCTTGCAGGTGACACTTTTGTTTAGAGACCTGGATGGGATGGTGGGCATATCAATTTTCCAGTAATGACCATTTGGGGGTCCCCCACTAAATCCCTCACGGCCACGCTCTGTTTTAATTGTAAATCCATCCCGGAAGATTTCTTTTGTGTTCTCCAAGGAACATCAGCTTGTTGTAAGTCTGTTGTTATCAAGTCCTTTGCTGGTCTTGTGTAAGAGTCTTCCTGTACTTCCAAAGCAAAAGCAGCAATCGATGGGTCAAGGGGTAAAATAGATGTTGTCATAAAGGGCCCTTAATTGGGTTGTGTTTTATCTCCAGTAGATCTTGATATGGAGCCTTGGGTCGGTCAGATGCTATCTTGTCAGTTTCGATTGTAGTGGATATCTCAAGTGACAGGTATGTTTGTTTTACAGCTGTGACTCACTGGGGGCTCCCCCCAGACCCCCGAGCAGCCACGCTATGGGGCATATTTATCAAGGTCTGGCGGACCTGATCCGACACTGCGGATCAGGTCCGCCAGACCTCGCTGAATATGACGAGCAATGCGCTCGCCATATTCAGCATTGCACCAGCAGCTCACAAGAGCTGCTGGTGCAATGCCGCCCCCTGCAGTCTTGCGGCCAATGGGCCGCCAGCAGGGGGGTGTCAATCAACGCGATCGTACTCGATCAGGTTGTATTGTGGCGATGTGTGTCCGCCTGCTCAGAGCAGACGGACAGGTTATGGAGCAGTGGTCTTTGTGACCGCTGCTTCATAACTGCTGTTTCTGGTGAGCCTGCAGGCTCGCCAGAAACACGAGGCATCAAGCTCCATTCGGCTCAAATGTTCCTCTCTCCACGAGGATTTAACTTGTGCACCACAAAATATCCCGATCTGTTGTCTTGCTTTAGGTGTATTTGAGTCCCTTGTTGTAGATATAATGGGGCGTTCCGGTACCTCTGTTATCCTATTGATGTACTGTAAGCCATGTGGAGTAATAAAGGTTGTCTCCATGATTTGCGGGCTTGTTTGGTGGTATTTTATGTCCTGTAGTTTAGTTTCAGATATGTCCCCAGTTTTTGTATGTAACACTTGAGCATATAGTTTGCTAAGCAAATAATCTGAAGGGGTTTTGTCAATAAGTTTCTGGCATAGTGCCTCAAATTTGTGTCAATTTTCGTTATTGCTGTCTTGGGGCTCTGTATGCCCAGTAGTAGCCATTTTAACTACAGTATGAAGATGCTGTGTAAACAATCTTATTTTATCTGTTCCTCTTTCTGTATTGCGTAAGGCTTTAGAAGGTCTTGGTAGAGTTGTCAGTATAACTGGTCGTGGCTAAGTACCTCGGATTACCGAAGGGGGAAGGGCCGCCTAAAATGGGCTGCTGCCCTAGGCATTAGATGTCTGCGTCTGGGCTCCAGTATCAAAAATACAACAATATCTGCTGGGAGTTTGAAGTCCCAGTGTTGTATATCACTTTTGTATTGATATAGGGTAGACTTTGTTGTAATATTTCTCCCGTAAACAGCGGTTTTGTAGAGATTCCACAGCTCAGAGAATTGCGACCGCTCAGGATCGCCGTGCAGACACGACCCCCGTGTAATACGTTTTTTATATACGTATATGTACACATGAAAAAAGAAGAAATGTCCGCACTCCCTTGGTTTTACCTCATCCAATATGAGGTATTTAATCAGCCCTGTGTTAGTAGATGTTAACTCCTTGTTGACTCCTTGATCAGAAGTCCTCCAGTTCCTCTTGAATGGCCCAGTGTTTTCAGGATCCTTTAGAGATGATATCCCATCAGAACTATGGAGCTTGCCACAGATTATTAGGGGTTAAAGGGGTTCCACTGCTGTTGTAACCATAGTTTCAGCTGTTACTGCAGTGTTAAGGAATGTACTAACACGGGTTGTATATATTTAAAACCAAGATTTTTAATGTTACAGTTGGATATTAATACATATGTGTACACAGATTAAACGTTCAAAAACATCAAGTGACTTTCCTCCAATTCCTAGAGGAATACTTAGATAACAAATAGTTTAAAAAGAGCTGTAGTCAGAAACCTGTTACAGGATCATTTTGTGAGTCCTGTTCCCTGCTGACTAATTTGCCCTTGCGTGGTGAATAAATATAACTATGGATTGTCTAAGGTATATAACTGCTACTGCACCGTTTGGCAATGTGCATCAACTGTTACCTTACTTCGCTCCGTGTGAGAACACTGAATGTCGTGATGTGTGGTGGGGACGGAGCCTAACACATTTCACAACCAATCCGTTGCTTCTTCAGAGGTAAGGGCCGCCCTACCAACCTGGGTGCTCTAATGCGTTAGTGTACTGGTAATTAGCCTATTGTTAGCCCCTCAGCCACCATCTTGGTGTAGGGCAAGGTACTTTAATGTGTTTAGTACATCTTGATAAACGAAACATTATAAAAACGCTTTGACAACATTTTAAAACCAATGGAGGTGATTTTAACTTGAAAAAAACTCTTGCCAATGTAGTTTAAACTACATATTATAGTAGGTAACATATTGTTAGTTATCAACATACTTAGTGTCCATTAACAACTTAGTAACGGCTAGATTTAGAGTTTTGTCGGTAACGACCCGCGTAGCTAACGCTGGCTTTTTTCTGGCCGCACCTTTAAAATAACTCTGGTATTGAGAGTCCACAAAATCGCTGCGTTTGGCTCCAAAAAAGGAGCGTAGAGCATTTTTAACGCAACTGCAACTCTCGATACCAGAGTTGCTTACGGACGCGGCCAGCCTCAAAAACGTGCTCGTGCACGATTCCCCCATAGGAAACAATAGGGCTGTTTGAGCTGAAAAAAAACCTAACACCTGCAAAAAAGCCGCGTTCAGCTCCTAACGCAGCCCCATAGTTTGCTATGGGGAAACACTTCCTACGTCTGCACCTAACACCCTAACATGTACCCCGAGTCTAAACACCCCTAACCTTACACTTATTACCCCCTAATCTGCCGCCCCCGCTATAGCTGACCCCTGTATATTATTATTAACCCCTAATCTGCCGCTCCGTAAACCGCCGCTACTTACATTATCCCTATGTACCCCTAATCTGCTGCCCCTAACACCGCCGACCCCTATATTATATTTATTAACCCCTAATCTGCCCCCCACAACGTCGCCTCCACCTGCCTACACTTATTAACCCCTAATCTGCCGACCGGACCGCACCGCTATTATAATAAAGTTATTAACCCCTAATCCGCCTCACTAACCCTATAATAAATAGTATTAACCCCTAATCTGCCCTCCCTAACATCGCCAACACCTAACTTCAATTATTAACCCCTAATCTGCCGACCGGAGCTCACCGCTATTCTAATAAATGTATTAACCCCTAAAGCTAAGTCTAACCCTAACACTAACACCCCCCTAAGTTAAATATAATTTTAATCTAACGAAATTAATTAACTCTTATTAAATAAATTATTCTTATTTAAAGCTAAATACTTACCTGTAAAATAAATCCTAATATAGCTACAATATAAATTATAATTACGTTGTAGCTATTTTAGGATTAATATTTATTTTACAGGCAACTTTGTAATTATTTTAACCATGTACAATAGCTATTAAATAGTTAGGAACTATTTAATAGTTACCTAGTTAAAATAATTACAAAATTACCTGTAAAATAAATCCTAACCTAAGTTACAATTAAACCTAACACTATACTATCATTAAATTAATTAAATAAAATACCTACAATTACCTACAATTAAACCTAACACTACACTATCAATAAATTAATTAAATACAATTCCTACAAATAACTACAATGAAATAAACTAACTAAAGTACAAAAAATAAAAAAGAACTAAGTTACAAAAAATAAAA
Organism: Bombina bombina; assembly: GCF_027579735.1. NCBI lineage: Eukaryota > Metazoa > Chordata > Amphibia > Anura > Bombinatoridae > Bombina > Bombina bombina. The sequence goes on from NC_069506.1 coordinate 317,605,263, forward strand.
AAATATTTACAAACATAAGAAAAATATTACAACAATTTTAAACTAATTACACCTACTCTAAGCCCCCTAATAAAATAACAAAGCCCCCCAAAATAACAAAATGCCCTACCCTATTCTAAATTACTAAAGTTCAAAGCTCTTTTACCTTACCAGCCCTGAACAGGGCCCTTTGCGGGGCATGCCCCAAGAAGTTCAGCTCTTTTTCCTGTAAAAAAAAACATACAATACCCCCCCCAACATTACAACCCACCACCCACTTACCCCTAATCTAACCCAAACCCCCCTTAAATAAACCTAACACTAAGCCCCTGAAGATCTTCCTACCTTATCTTCACCATACCAGGTTCACCGATCCTTTCTGAAGAGCTCCTCCGATGTCCTGATCCAAGCCCAAGCGGGGGGCTGAAGAGGTCTATGATCCGGCTGAAGTCTTCATCCAAGCGGGAGCTGAAGAGGTCCATGATCCGGATGAAGTCTTCTATCAACGGCATCTTCAATCTTCTTTCTTCGGGAGCCATCATCTTCCATCCGACGTGGAACATCCTCTTCTCCCGACGCCTACTAGCCGAATGACGGTTCCTTTAAGGGACGTCATCCAAGATGGCGTCCCTCGAATTCCGATTGGCTGATAGGATTCTATCAGCCAATCGGAATTAAGGTAGAAATATTCTGATTGGCTGATGGAATCAGCCAATCAGAATCAAGATCAATCCGATTGGCTGATCCAATCAACCAATCAGATTGAGCTCGCATTCTATTGGCTGATCGGAACAGCCAATAGAATGCAAGCTCAATCTGATTGGCTGATCGGATCAGCCAATCGGATTGAACTTGATTCTGATTGGCTGATTCCATCAGCCAATCAGAATATTCCTACCTTAATTCCGATTGGCTGATAGAATCCTATCAGCCAATCGGAATTCGAGGGACGCCATCTTGGATGACGTCCCTTAAAGGAACCGTCATTCTTCAGTTGGACGTCGCCGGATGAAGATGGGTCCGCGTCGGAGGTCTTCAGGATGGAGCCGGTCCTCATCGGATGAAGATAGAAGATGCCGCTTGGAAGATGATGGTTGCCGGTCCAGATCTACTCTTCTTCCCGGATAGGATGAAGACTTTGGAGCCTCTTCTGGACCTCTTCAGCCACCGGATGATGGATCGCCAGCCCCCGCTTGGGTTGGATGAAGATTTTGGAGCCAGGACGGATCGGTGATACCTGGTGAGGTGAAGACAAGGTAGGATGATCTTCAGGGGCTTAGTGTTAGGTTTATTTAAGGGGGATTTGGGTTAGATTAGTGGTATGTGGGTGGTGGGTTGTAATGTTGGGGGGGGGTATTGTATGTTTTTTTTTACAGGAAAAAGAGCTGAACTTCTTGGGGCATGCCCCGCAAAGGGCCCTGTTCAGGGCTGGTAAGGTAAAAGAGCTTTGAACTTTAGTAATTTTGAATAGGGTAGGGCATTTTTTATTTTGGGGGTCTTTGTTATTTTATTAGGGGGCTTAGAGTAGGTGTAATTAGTTTAAAATTGTTGTAATATTTTTCTTATGTTTGTAAATATTTTTTTATTTTTTGTAACTTAGTTCTTTTTTATTTTTTGTACTTTAGTTAGTTTATTTCATTGTAGTTATTTGTACATATTGTATTTAATTAATTTATTGATAGTGTAGTGTTAGGTTTAATTGTAGGTAATTGTAGGTATTTTATTTAATTAATTTAATGATAGTATAGTGTTAGGTTTAATTGTAACTTAGGTTAGGATTTATTTTACAGGTAATTTTGTAATTATTTTAACTAGGTAACTATTAAATAGTTCTTAACTATTTAATAGCTATTGTACATGGTTAAAATAATTACAAAGTTGCCTGTAAAATAAATATTAATCCTAAAATAGCTACAATGTAATTATAATTTATATTGTAGCTATATTAGGATTTATTTTACAGGTAAGTATTTAGCTTTAAATAGGAATAATTTATTTAATAAGAGTTAATTAATTTCGTTAGATTAAAATTATATTTAATTTAGGGGGGTGTTAGTGTTAGGGTTAGACTTAGCTTTAGGGGTTAATACATTTATTAGAATAGCGGTGAGCTCCGGTCGGCAGATTAGGGGTTAATGTTTGAAGTTAGGTGTCGGCGATGTTAGGGAGGGCAGATTAGGGGTTAATACTATTTATTATAGGGTTAGTGAGGCGGATTAGGGGTTAATAACTTTATTATAATAGCGGTGCGGTCCGGTCGGCAGATTAGGGGTTAATAAGTGTAGGCAGGTGGAGGCGACGTTGTGGGGGGCAGATTAGGGGTTAATAAATATAATATAGGGGTCGGCGGTGTTAGGGGCAGCAGATTAGGGGTACATAGCTATAATGTAGGTGGCGGCGCTTTGCGGTCGGCAGATTAGGGGTTAATTATTGTAGGTAGCTGGCGGCGACGTTGTGGGGGGCAGGTTATGGGTTAATAAATATAATACAGGGGTCGGCGGTGTTAGGGGCAGCAGATTAGGGGTACATAAGTATAACGTAGGTGGCGGTCGGCAGATTAGGGGTTAAAAAAATTTAATCGAGTGGCGGCGATGTGGGGGGACCTCAGTTTAGGGGTACATAGGTAGTTTATGGGTGTTAGTGTACTTTAGAGCACAGTAGTTAAGAGCTTTATGAACCGGTGTTAGCCCAGAAAGCTCTTAACTACTGACTTTTTTCTGCGGCTGGAGTTTTGCTCACTTCAGCCACGACTCTAAATACCGGAGTTAGAAAGATCCCATTGAAAAGATAGGATACGCAATTGACGTAAGGGGATCTGCGGTATGGAAAAGTCGCGGCTGAAAAGTGAGCGTTAGACCCTTTTTTGACTGACTCCAAATACCGGAGGTAGCCTAAAACCAGCGTTAGGAGCCTCTAACGCTGGTTTTCACGGCTACCGCCAAACTCCAAATCTAGGCCTAAGTTTCCATCAAATCAAATGCATCACTTGTAAGTAATAGGATACTATCGCCTAGATTTAGAGTTTTGTTGGTAAAGACCTGCGGTGCTAACGAGCCTTTTTTTTTCCAGCGCACCCTTAAGACAACGCTGGTATTACGAGTTGTCTGAATGGCTGCGTTAGCCTCAGAAAAGGGAGAGTTGAACATAATTTAGCTCAACTTCAACCCTCAATACCAGCGTTGCTTACGGTAGCGGTAATCTGGAGAAACGTGCTCGTGCACGATTTCCCCATAGGAAACAAGGGGGCTGAGCTGGCTGAAAAAAAACCTAGCACCTGCAAAAAAGCAGCGTTCAGCTCCTAACACAGCCCCATTGTTTCCTATGGGGAAACAATCTCTAAGTCTATACCTAACACCCTAACATTAACCCAGAGTCTAATCACCCCTAACCTTACACTTATTAACCCCTAATCTGCCGCCCCCGCTATCGCTGACACTTGCATTTTATTATTAACCCCTAATCTGCCGCTCCGGACACCGCCGCAACATACATTATAGCTATGAACACCTAATCTGCTGCCCCTAACATCGCCGACACCTATATTATATTTATTACCCCCTAATCTGCCCCCCCCAATGTCGACGCCACCTACCTACACTTATTAACAACTAATCTGCCGACCGGACATCGCCGCCACTATAATAAATGTATTAACCCCTAAACTGCCGCACTCCCGCCTCGCAAACACTATAATAAATTTTATTAACCCCTAATCTGCCCTCCCTAACATCGCCGCCACCTACCTACAATTATTAACCCCTAATCTTCCGCCCCACAATGTCGCCGCTACTATAATAAAGTTATTAACCCCTAAACCTAAGTCTAACCCTAACCCTAACACCCCCCTAAATTAAATATAATTTAAATAAATCTAAATAAATTTACTATAATTAAATAAATGATTCCTATTTAAAACTAAATACTTACCTATAAAATAAACCCTAATATAGCTACAATATAACTAATAGTTACATTGTAGCTATTTTAGGATTTATATTTATTTTACAGGCAACTTTGTATTTATTTTAACTAGGTACAATAGCTATTAAATAGTTAATAACTATTTAATAGCTACCTAGTTAAAATAATTACAAAATTACCTGTAAAATAAATCCTAACCTAAGTTACAAATACACCTAACACTACACTATCATTAAACTAATTAAATAAATTACCTGCAATTATGTAAACTAAAATACAATTAAATAAACTAAACTATAATACAAAAAATAACAAACACTAAATTACAGAAAATAAAAAAAATACAATAAGTTTAAACTAATTACACCTAATCTAAGCCCCCTAATAAAATAAAAAAGCCCCCCAAAATAATAAAATGCCCTACCCTATCCTAAATTACAAAGTAATCAGCTCTTTTACCAGCCCTTAAAAGGGCTTTTTGCGGGGCATTGCCCCTAAGTAATCAGCTCTTTTACCTGTAAATAAAAATACAATACCCCCCCAACATTACAACCCACCACCCACATACCTCTACTCTAAAACCCACCCGATCCCCCCTTAAAAAAACCTAACACTACCCCCCTGAAGATAACCCTACCTGGAGCCGTGTTCACCCAGCCGGGTACCGATGTGCCAGAAGTGGACATCCAGAGCGGAAGAAGTCTTCATCCGATCGGGGCAGATGAGGACCTCCAAGTGGCAATTGTCTTCATCCAAGCGTCATCTTCAATCTTCAATCAACCGGAGTGGAGCCATCTTGAATCCATCCGACGCAGTGCCATCCTCTTCTTACAATGTCCTAAGGCCGAATGAAGGTTTCTTTAAATGACGTCATCCAAGATGGCGTCCCTCGAATTCCGATTGGCTGATAGGATTCTATCAGCCAATCGTAATTAAGGTAGGAAAAATCCAATTGCTTGATTTAATCATCCAATCGGATTGAAGTTCAATCCAATTGGCTGATTGGATCAGCCAATAGAATGTGAGGTCAATTCTATTGGCTGATCCAATCAGCTAATCGGATTGAACTTCAATCCGATTGGCTGATTAAATCAACCAATCTGATAATAACTTTATTATAGTAGCGGCGACGTTGGGGGCGGCAGATTAGGGGTTAATAATTGTAGGTAGGTGGCGGCGATGTTAGGGAGGGCAGATTAGGGGTTAATAAAATTTATTATAGTGTTTGCGAGGCGGGAGTGTGGCGGTTTAGGGGTTAGTACATTTATTATAGTAGCGGCGAGGCCCGGTCGGCAGATTAGGGGTTAATAAGTGTAGGCGGCGACGTTGGTGGGGGGCGATTAGGGGGTAATAAATATAATATATGTGTCGGCGATGTTAGGGGCAGCAGATTAGGGGTTCATAGGTATAATGTAGGTGGCAGCGATGTCCGATCGGCAGATTAGGGGTTAAAATGTTTTATTATAGGGTTTGAAATGTGGGGCCTCGGTTTAGGGGTTCATAGGCAGTTTATGGGTGTTAGTGTACTTTATAACACAGTAGTTAAGAGCTTTATGTTCCCGCGTTAGCCCATTTTTTTGCGGTTGGAGTATTGTCGGTAGAGGCTCTACCGCTCACTTCTTCCAAGACTCATAATACCAGCGTTAGGCAAATCCCATAGAAAAGATAGGATACGCAATTGACGTAAGGGGATCTGCGGTAGCCTCGAGTCGCGAAAAGAAAGTGAGCGGTAGACCCTTTCCTGCCTGACTCTAAATACCAGCGGGCGTTAAAAGCAGCGTTAGGACCCCTTAACGCTGCTTTTTAACCCTAACACAGAACTCTAAATCTAGGCGTATGTGTGTGTATATATATATATATATATATATATATATATATATATATACCGTATATATATGTATTATGTATATTATAAATTTGAAGAAACCACCTATGCTCACAATTACTGTATGCATATATATATATATACATCTCAGTGTTAGACATACGTAAATGAGTGCACTATATTGACCCTTTCAGGGGGTAGTTAAACAATTATTTGTGTTTTAAAACTTGCTTAAGAATAAAAACTTTGATAAATAAATGAAATCAGGCTCTCCACAATTACGCTGCGGAATTCCAGCGTATTTGCGGTTGACGGCTTGATAAATAGGGGCCTTAGTGTGCATTAACAACTTAGTAAGTTTCCATCAAATCAAATGTATCACTTGTAAGTGATAGGATACTACGTGTCTATATACTGTATATATATCTATATATATATATATATATATATATATATATATATATATATATTTGTATTATGTATATTTGAAGAAACCACCTATGCTCACACTTACTGTATACATATGTATACATCTCAGTGTTACACATACGTAAATGAGTGCACTATATTGACCCTTTAAGGGGGTAGTGAAACAATTATTTGTGTTTTAAAACATGCTTAAGAATAAAAACTTAAGAATAAAAATAGAAAGTGCAAGTTAAAAACCTTATAAAAATTGCATGTAATCTCTGAGTTAGAGGAAAGCAGCAAGATCAATATCTTTGTTTAACCCTTTTGGTTCCAAAGTGTCCATTGTGTGGATCCAAAAGGTTTCCCTCTTGCGCAACTCCAAAAGTCTGCTACCTCCTCTATTACCTCTCTGGACTTGTTCGATAGCTTTAATAAAAAACTCCTTGTTATTTTTACCTTGTATCTGGGAAAATGGTTTATCAGTGGATTTTTCAAACGCCAGCTTCAATATTTTTCATATGTTATAAACAACGTATCTTTAAACCTTGTTTGGTGCGCCCTATGTATCTCATTTGAGTACTACAAGTACATTCCAACATGTATACCACGTAATCAGATCTACAATTAAGCATACTTTTAATTGGAAATGTATCTCTATTAGCTTCACTATCTACAAACTTGTTAATTTTTTATTTTTATGGATATGTGCACAACAAACACGGTTTTTACTTGAACACTTAGAAAAAACCTTAATATCAGTTATTTTTCCATTATTTTTCATTTTCTTATTGGTGGTTCTTATCACACTGGGAGCTAGCAGTTTAAAAAAAAAAATTCTTGTAAGTAATGTTTGGTTTGTCTCCAAGAGCATTTCTCAGTATTGGGTCATTTTTTAGTATTGACCAGTTTTTTTGTAATATATTTTTTATTTTCCAATGGCCCTCATTAAAGTTAGTCACAAAATTCACCCTGTTATCTCTTTTTTGTCGCTTTTTTGGCTGAGATGTACCATTTAGATTCTCATTCTCAATTACACCTGGTTTGTCTTTTTGTTCATTTTTCCCATGAACCAATTTTTGTCTGTCTAGTGCTTTCACTTTTTTATATGCCCCTTGTACTATATTTACTGGGTAATGTTTTTCTGCAAATTTTTCTTGCAGACTTTTTGCCTCCATTTCAAAATTTCCTAATTCAGTACAGTTTCTCCTAACCCTCTGAAACTGTCCAAAAGGAATATTTTCTATCCATTTCGGATGGTGGGCGCTTCTGGTGTCTAGGTAGCCATTGGTGTCTGTGGCTTTCCTGTAAAGTTTGCTCTGTACACCTTCATCCGAGGTGTACAGCGTAACATCCAGGAAATCAATTGATGATACCTCAATTCTCTGGGTAAAAGTCAAATTCATACAATTATTATTCAACTCTTGTACATAAGCATTCCAAGATTCTACACCACCATCCCAGATAATTAGAACATCATCAATGAACCTACGCCAAAAAATGCTCCACGTCGGATGTCTTGAATATGGACCCGCTCCACGTCGGATGGATGAAGATAGAAGATGCCGTCTGGATGAAGACTTCTGCCCGTCTGGAGGACCACTTCGCCCGGCTTGGATGAAGACTTCTCCCGGCTTCGTTGAGGACTTAGGTCCGTTTGGAAGAAGACTTCTGCCGCTTCCTTGAGGATGGATGTCGGATCTTCAGAACTGTAAGTCGATCTTCAGGGGGTTAGTGTTAGGTTTTTTTAAGGGTGTATTGGGTGGGTTTTATTTTTAGGTTAGGGTTTGGGCCTGCAAAAGAGCTAACTGCCCTTTTAAGGGCAATGCCAATCCAAATGCCATTTTCAGGGCAATGGGGAGCTTAGGTTTTTTTAGATAGTATTTTATTTGGGGGGTTGTTTGTGTGGGTGGTGGGTTTTACTGTTGGGGGGTTGTTTGTATTTTTTTTACAGGTAAAAGAGCTGATTACTTTGGGCCAATGCCCCGCAAAAGGCCCTTTTAAGGGCTATTGGTAGTTTAGTTTAGGCTAGGGTTTTTTTTTTTTTTTTTTTTTTGGGGGGGGGGCTTTTTTTATTTTGACAGGGCTATTAGATTAGGTGTAATTAGTTTAAATATCTGTAATTTGTTTATTATTTTCTGTACTTTAGTGGGGGTTTTTGTACTTTAGCTAATTTTATTTATTTAATTGTATTTAATTTAGTAAATTTATTTAATTATAGTGTAGTGTTAGGTGTTATTGTAACTTAGGTTAGGTTTTATTTTACAGGTACTTTTGTATTTATTGTAGCTAGGTAGTTATTCAATAGTTAATAACTATTTAGTAACTATTCTACCAAGTTAAAATAAATACAAACTTACCTATAAAATAAAAATAAACCCTTAGATAGCTACAATGTAACTATTAGTTATATTGTAGCTAGCTTATGGTTTATTTTATAGGTAAGTATTTAGTTTTAAATAGGAATAACGTAGTTAATGATAGTAATTTTATTTAGATTTATTGTAATTATATTTAAGTTAGGGGGTGTTAGGTTAATACATTTAGTATAGTGGTGGTGACGTTGGGGCGGCAGATTAGGGGTTAATAAATGTAGGTAGGTGGCGGTGATGTTAGGGACGGCAGATTGGGGTTAATAATATTTAACTAATGTTTGCGAGGCAGAAATGTGGCGGTTTAGGGGTTAATAAGTTTATTATAGTGTCGGCGACGTTGGGGGCGGCAGATTAGGGATTAATAAGTGTAGGTAGGTTGCGGCGACATTGGGGGCGGCAGATTAGGGGTTAATAAGAGTAGTAGGTGTCAGCGATGTTGGGGGCAGCAGATTAGGGGTTCATAAATATAATGTAGGTGGCGGCGGTGTCCGGAGTGGCAGATTATGGGTTAAAAATTTAATTTTAGTGTTTGCGATGCGGAAGGGCCTCGGTTTAGGGGTTAATAGGTAGTTTATGGGTGTTAGTGTACTTTTTAGCACTTTAGTTATGCGTTTTATGTTACGGCGTTGTACCATAAAACTCTTAACTACTGACTTTTAAATGCGTTAGGACTCTTGACAGGGTAGGGTGTACCGCTCACTATTTGGCCTCCAAGGACAGACTCGTAATACCGGTGCTATGGAAGTCCCATAGAAAAAAGACTTTACAAAGTCGTTTTGCGGTAAGGACAAAGAAGTGTGCGGTGACCCTAAAACTTCAAGACTCGTAATAGCAGCAGGCGTAAAAAAGCAGCATTAGGACCTCTTAACGCTGCTTTTTTACCTTAACGCACAATTTGTAATCTAGCCGTGTGTTTGTTGTGCACCTATCCATAAAAATAAAAAATGTAGCAAGTTTGTATATAGTGGAGCTAATGGAGATAAATTTCCAATTTATCTCCATTGTAGATCTGATTACGTGGTATACATGTTGGAATGTACTTGTAGTACTCCAATGAGATACATAGGGCACACTAAACGAGGTTTAAAGATACGTTGTTTAGAACATATGAAAAACATCGAAGCTGGCGTTTGAAAAATCCACTGATAAACCATTTTTCCTAGATACATGGTAAAAATAAGAATGAGTTTTTTATTAAAGCTATCGAACAAGTCCAGAGAGGTAATAGAGGAGGTAGCAGACTTTTGGAGTTGCGCAAGAGGGAAACCTTTTGGATACACACAATGGACACTTTGGAACCAAAAGGGTTAAACAAAGATATTGACCTTGCTGCTTTCCTCTAACTCAGAGCTTACATGCAATTTTTATAAGGTTTTTAACTTGCACTTTCTATTTTTATTCTTAAGTTTTTATTCTTAAGCATGTTTTAAAACACAAATAATTGTTTCACTACCCCCTTAAAGGGTCAATATAGTGCACTCATTTACGTATGTGTAACACTGAGATGTATACATATGTATACAGTAAGTGTGAGCATAGGTGGTTTCTTCAAATATACATAATACAAATATATATATATATATATATATATATATATATAGATAGATAGATAGATAGATAGATAGATATATATACAGTATATAGACACGTAGTATCCTATCACTTACAAGTGATACATTTGATTTGATGGAAACTTACTAAGTTGTTAATGCACACTAAGGCCCCTATTTATCAAGCCGTCAACCGCAAATACGCTGGAATTCCGCAGCGTAATTGTGGAGAGCCTGATTTCATTTATTTATCAAAGCCTACAGACCGACAAAAGTAGAATTTTGTGTCGTAACATACGATCCGCCGGTCAAAGTCCAACACAGATCGATGCTTACGTCATTACAGATGTTCCGAATGCAAATTCGGCAAAATCTGATTACTTTTGTAAGTTAACAAATTTCTACCAGGTACGCTCGGCACTATTCCGGCCCAGCGCACCTGGTTTTCAATACGCCACCCTGGAGGCGGCGGTGAAAGCAGCGAAAGCTTATGTTCACTGCTGCCCGATATCCCATTGATTCCTATGGGAGAAGAAAGTTACGTTTACACCTGACACCCTAACATTACCCCTGAGTCTAAACACCCCTAATATGCCGCCCCCCGAACACCGCCGCCACCTACATTATAATTATTTACCCCTAATCTGCCGCCCCTGACACCGTCGCCACCTACATTATACTTATTAACCCCTAAGCTGCCACCCCCAACACCGCCGCCACCTACATTATGTTATTAACCCCTATTCTGCCGTCCCCAACGTCGCCGTCACTATATTAAATGTATTAACCCCTAAACCTATGTCTAACCCTAACACCCCCTAATGTAAATCTAATTTAAATAAATATAAATAAAATTACTATTATTAACTACATTATTCCTATTTAAAACTAAATACCTATAAAATAAACCCTAAGATAGCTACAATATAACTAATAGTTACATTGTATCTAGCTTAGGGTTTATTTTTATTTTATAGGCAAGTTTGTATTTATTTTAACTAGGTAGAATAGTTATTAAATAGTTATTAACTATTTAATAACTACCTAGCGAAAATAAATACAAAAGTACCTGTAAAATAAAACCTAACCTAAGTTACAATAACACCTAACACTACACTACAATTAAATACAATGAAATAAATTACATACAATTAACTAAATTATATACAATTATCTAAAGTACAAAAACAAACAAACACTAAATTACAGAAAATAATAAACAAATTACAGAAATTTAAACTAATTACACCTAATCTAATAGCCCTATCAAAATAAAAAAAGCCCCCCAAAATAAAAAAACCCTAGCCTAAACTAAACTACCAATAGCCCTTAAAAGGACCTTTTGCGGGGCATTGCCCCAAAGTAATCAGCTCTTTTACCTGTAAAAAAAAATACAAACAACCCCCCAACAGTAAAACCCACCACCCACACAACCAACCAACCCCAAAAAATACTAACTAAAAAAACCTAAGCTCCCCATTGTCCTGAAAAGGGCATTTAAGTGACGTCATCCAAGATGGCGTCCCTTAGATTCCGATTGGCTGATAGAATTCTATCAGCCAATTAGAATTTAGGTAGAAAAAATCCTATTGGCTGATGCATTAGCCAATAGGATTTTTTCTACGTTAATTTCGATTGGCTGATAGAATTCTATCAGCCAATCGGAATCTAAGGGATGCCATCTTGGATGACGTCACTTAAAGGAACCTTCATTCGTCGGGTAGTCGTCGGCCGAAGAGGTTGCTCCACGTCGGATGTCTTGAAGATGGACCCGCTCCGCGCCGGATGGATGAAGATAGAAGATGCCGTCTTGATGAAGACTTCTGCCGTCTGGAGGACCACTTCTTCCCGGCTTGGATGAAGACTTCTGCCCGTCTGGAGGACCACTTCTGCCCGGCTTGGATGAAGACGTCTCCCGGTAAGTCGATCTTCAGGGGGTTAGTGGTAGGTTTTTTTAAGGGTGTATTGGGTGGGTTTTATTTTTAGGTTAGGGCTTTGGGCCTGCAAAAGAGCTAACTGCCTTTTTAAGGGCAATGCCCATCCAAATGCCCTTTTCAGGGCAATGGGGAGCTTAGGTTTTTTTAGTTAGTATTTTTTGGGGGGGTTGGTTGTGTGGGTGGTGGGTTTTACTGTTGGGCGGTTGTTTGTATTTTTTGTTACAGGTATAAGAGCTGATTACTTTGGGGCAATGCCCCGCAAAAGGCCCTTTTAAGGGCTATTGGTAGTTTAGTTTAGGCTAGGGTTTTTTTTTATTTTTGGGGGGCTTTTTTATTTTGATAGGGCTATTAGATTAGGTGTAATTAGTTTAAATTTCTGTAATTTGTTTATTATTTTCTGTAATTTAGTGTTTTTTTGTTTTTGTACTTTAGATAATTGTATATAATTTAGTTAATTGTATGTAATTTATTTAATTGTATTTAATTGTAGTGTAGTGTTAGGTGAAATTGTAACTTAGGTTAGGTTTTATTGTACAGGTACTTTTGCATTTATTTTATCTAGGTAGTTATTAAATAGTTAATAACTATTTAATAACTATTCTACCTAGTTAAAATAAATACATACTTGCCTGTAAAATAAAAATAAACCCTAAGCTAGATACAATGTAACTATTAGTTATATTGTTGCTAGCTTAGGGTTTATTTTGTAGGTAAGTATTTAGTTTTACATAGGAATAATTTATTTAATGATAGTAATTTTATTTATATTTATTTAAATTAGATTTAAGTTAGGGGGTGTTAGGGTTCGACTTTTTAGGGGTTAATAAATTTAATATAGTGGCGGCGACATTGGGGACGGCAGATTAGGGGTTAATAAGTGTTATGTAGGTGGCGGCGGTGTAGGAGGGGCAGATTAGGGGTTAATAGGTATAATGTAGGTGGTGGTGGTGTAGGGGGCGGCAGATTAGGGGTTAATAAGTATAATGTAGGTGGCGGTGTGCTCCCGGAGCAGCGGTTTAGGGGTTAATAACTTTATTTAGTTGCGGCGGAGTCCGGGAGCGGCGGTATAGGGGTTAAACAGTTTAGTATAGTGTGGGTGTTTAGTGACAGTATACCAATAAAGCTGGGAAAAAGCTGAAGAGCAGCGAGATCAATGACTTAGTTAACAACAGTCCGCTGCTCATGGAGAACGTATTTAGTTCCGCGGCGGCGATGTTAGGCGAGCGTATTGGTGCCGGCGAATGCAAGTAAGTTGACGGGTTGATAAATAGGGGCCTAAGTATGTGGATAACTAACAATATGTTACCTACTATAATATGTAGTTTAAACTACATTTGCAACAGTTTTTTTCAAGTTAAAATCACCTCCATTAGTTTTAAATTGTTGTCAAAGCGTTTTTATAATGTTTTGTTTATCAAGATGTACTAAACACATTAAAGTACCTTGCCCTACACCAAGATGGTGGCTGAGGGGCTAACAATACACTAATTGCCAGTACACCAATGCATAAGAGCATCCAGGTTGGGGGGGTGGCCACACGTCACGACATTCAGTGTTCTCACAAGAAGTGAAGTAAGGTAACATCTGCTGCACATTGCCAAACGGTGCAGTAGCAGTTATATACCTTAGACGCTCCATAGTTATATTTATTCACCACGCAAGGCCAAATTAGTCAGCAGGGAACAGGACTCACAAAACGATCCTGTAACAGGTTTCTGACTACAGCTCTTTTTTAGCTATTTGTTATCTAAGTATTCCTCTAGGAATTGGAGGAAAGTCACTTGATGTTTTTGAACTTTAAATCTGTGTACACATATGTATTAATATCCAACTGTAACATTAAAAATCTTGCTGCTAGATTACGAGTTTTGTCGGTAAAGCTGTGCGTTGCTAACGCTCAGTTCCAGCTCACCGCTTACCTACAAACAGAGCTGGTATTACAGGTTTTTTAAACCCGGCGTTAGCCTCTAAAAAGTGAGCGTTGAGCAAAATTTAGCTCCACATCTCACCTCAATACCAGCGCTGCTTACGGTAGCGGTAAGCTGGCTGAACGTGCTCGTGCACGATTTCCCCATAGGAAACAATGGGGCAGATTCGGCTGAAAAAAACATAACACCTGCCAAAAAGCAGCGTTCAGCTCCTAACGCAGCCCCATTGTTTCCTATGGGGAAATACATTTTATGTCAGCACCTAACTCCCTAACATGAACCCTGAGTCTAAACACCCCTAATCTAACATTTATTAACCCCTAATCTGCCGACCCTGACATCGCCGACACCTGCATTATATTATTAACCCCTAATCTGTCGCTCCGGACACCGCCGCCACCTACATTATACCTATAAACCCCTAATCTGCTGCCCCTAACATTGCCGACACCTACATTATATTTATTAACCCCTAATCTGCCGCCCCCAACGTCGCCGCCACTATATTAAATTTATTAACCCCTAATCTGCCACCGCCAACGTCGCCACCACTATAATAAAGTTATTAACCCCTAAACCTAAGTCTAACCCTAACACCCCCTAACTTAAATATAATTTAAATAAATCTAAATAAAATTACTACAATTAATTAAATTATTCCTATTTAAAACTAAATACTTACCTGTAAAATAAACCCTAAGATAGTTACAATATAACTAATAGTTACATTGTAGCTAGCTTAGGTTTTATTTTTATTGTACAGGCAACTTTGTATTTATTTTAACTAGGTAGAATAGTTATTAAATAGTTATTAACTATTTAATAACTACCTAGTTAAAATAAATACAAATTTACCTGTAAAATAAACCCTAACCTAAGTTACAATTACACCTAACACTACACTACAATTAAATTAATTTCCTAAACTAACTACAATTAATTACAATTAAATTAAATAAACTAAATTACAAAAAAAACAAACACTAAATTACAGAAAATAAAAAAGAAATTACAAATTTTTAAACTAATTACACCTAATCTAATCCCCCTAATAAAATAAAAACAAAAATCCCTACCCTATACTAAATTACAAATAACCCTTAAAAGGGCCTTTTGCGGGGCATTGCCCCAAAGTAATCAGCTCTTTTACCTGTAAAAAAAATACAATACCCCCCAACTTTACAACCCACCACCCACACACCCAACCCTACTCTAAAAACCATCCAATCCCCCCTTAATAAAACCTAACACTAACCCCTTGAAGATCACCCTACCTTGAGACGTCTTCACCCAGCTGCGCCGAAGTCCTCCAAGAAGCCGGGCAGAAGTGGTCCTCTAGCCACTTAGGGTTAGACTTAGGTTTAGGGGTTAATAAATTTAGTATAGTGGCGGCGACGTTGGGGGCGGCAGATTAGGGGTTAATAAATGTAGGTAGGTGTCGGCGATGTTAGGGACGGCAGATTAGGGGTTAATAAAATTTAACTAGTAGTGCGGCGGTTTAGGGGTTAATACATTTATTTAAGTGGCGGCGATGTCCGGTCGGCAGATTAGGGGTTAAAAACTTTATTATAGTGTTTGTGATGTGGGCGTGGGGGCTCGGTTTAGGGGTTAATAGGTAGTTTATGGGTGTTAGTGTACTTTATAGCACTTTAGTTAAGAGTTTTATGTTACGACATTAGCCCATAAAACTCTTAACTACTGACTTTTAAATGCGGTAGGAGTCTTGACAGGAGAGGGTGTACCGCTCACTTTTTCCAAGCGTCGAAAATCCCATTAAAAAGATAGGATACGCAATTGATGTAAGGGGATTTGCTGTATGCTAAAATCGCGGAAAAAAAGTGAGCGGTACACGTGTACCTGTCATACTCGTAATACCAGCGGGCGTTAGTTAAAAAGCAGCGTTGGGACCTCTCAACGCTGCTTTTTAAGGCTAACGCAAGACTCGTAATCTAGGTGTTGGTTTTAAACAAATACAACCCGTGTTAGTACATTCCTTAACACTGCAGTAACAGCTGAAACTACGGTTACAACAGCAGTGGAACCCCTTTAACCCCTTATAATCTGTGGCAAGCTCCTTAGTTCTGATGGGATATCATCTCTAAAGGATCCTGAAAACACTGGGCCATTCAAGAGGTACTTGAGGACTTCTGATCAAGGAGTCAACAAGGAGTTAACATCTACTAACACATTGCTGATTAAATACCTCATATTTGATGAGGTGAAACCAAGTGAGTGCGGACATTTCTTCTTTTTTCATGTGTACATATATATAAAAAACGTATTACACTAGGAGTGCCTCTGTGCGCTTGTCTATATCTATACCTTTTCAGACACTCTGGAGGGACCTCACTCTACGGGGGATTGCTCCTTAACAGACGGACTGCCAGGTTTTGTGGCACACAGGAACCAGTACTGCGGACTGTATGAAAAATTACGGCTGCAAAGACTATACAATTTAAATTTGTGTAGGACTATTAGATACTTAAATAGTTTCTGTCTTAAACATATATATGAAATAGATGGGGATACATATGTGAAATAAGACAAATAGACCCTCAATAGTCTCCAAGCGCTGAATAATTCCTTTTTTGTATATATATATATAAGATTTTTAGGATCCAAGCACTCACTGTTAGTGGTATGCGCCTGGGTGCACTCTATGGTAAATAGGTAGAAACTTCTCAAAAGGAAGAGGCACTCACAGGTCTTAATATGCAAAAACTTAATTCATAGGTTCAGTCAACGTTTCGGTCCTTGCAGGGACCTTTGTCAAGACTGTTTTCTGTTTTCACAGTGTCTGGCGGTCAGCGGTGACCTATATATATATATATATTATATACCCATATACATAGAAATATCTATTTAAAAATAAAAAAGGCATTT
This sequence comes from Bombina bombina, assembly GCF_027579735.1. Taxonomy (NCBI): domain Eukaryota; kingdom Metazoa; phylum Chordata; class Amphibia; order Anura; family Bombinatoridae; genus Bombina; species Bombina bombina. The sequence goes on from NC_069506.1 coordinate 317,622,069, forward strand.
TCTTCTATGTGAGGAACATTGTAATTTAAAGTATTTATATTCAAAACACAATAAATCATAAAAATGAATACAAATTATATTGGACATTTAAAGGTATTTGACTGGAAAGGGCTCAAAGGTGTATATATACACTCACCGGCCAAATTATTAGGTATACCTTGCTAGTACCAGGTTGGACCCCCTTTTGCTTTCACAACTGCCTTAATTCTTTGTGGCATAGATTCAACAAGGTGTTGGAAACATTCCACAGAGATTTTGATCTATATTAATGATAGCATCACGCAGTTGCTGCAGATTTGTCGGCTGCACATCCATGATGTGAATCTCCCGTTCCACCACATCCCAAAGGTGCTCTATTGGATTGAGATCTGGTGACTGGTTACTTGGTTTTCACAAGTGGTTATTTGAGTTACTGTTGCCTTTCTATCATCCACACAACTGCCGCTCACTGGATATTTTCTCTTTTTTGGACCATTCTCTGTAAACCCTAGAGATGGTTGTGTGTGAAAATCCCAGTAGATCAGCAGTCTTTGAAATACTCAGACCAGTGCCCCTGGCACCAACAACCATGTCAAAGTCACTTAAATCCCCTTTCTTCCCCATTCTGATGCTTGGTTTGAACTTCATCAAGTCATCTTCACCACATCTAGATACCTAAATGCATTGAGTAGCTGCCATGTGATTGGCTGATTAGCAATTTGAACAGCTGTACCTAATAAAGTGTTCAGTGAGTGTATATATATATATATATATATATATATATATATTTATATGTTTGCATACATGTGTATGAATATGTGTGTATATGTACATATATACATAATTACATATTTAAACACAAATGTATATACATATGTATTCACATATTTAGACATATCTTTATACATTGGTGCCCTTTCCAGTCAAACACCTTGTCATATGCTTTTAACCCTTATAAAACATTTTTTTATTAATATTTAATTGATATTTTTTATTAAATAATGTATATATGTGTAATAGTTTACATTTACATATGTTTTTGATGTGTTTTGCATTTTTTTTTAACACTTGCAGTTTATGCTAGGTCTCCAGATGCACAAATTCTTGTAGCGCAGTGCCTGTTTGCGCTCAACCACAGCCTTTTACTATCAACTTGTAATATACACACTAGTTGTAAGTTATTGCTTGTTGCACACAAGATACCTTAGGCATAATGTCTTGACTATACAAATGGCCTTTTAAATAATACTGTTAATAATCAGTTCATGCAATGCTCTAATTTGTAGGAGATTTTTGGTCTCTTCCAACGCCTAGAAGACAGCGCAGTGCAGAACAGCTGTCAACATCCACAGAGCCAGGGTCTCTGTCTAGAATTCCAAACCCGGTTTTGTGCTTAAAGCAGGGAGACATTGTTCTTTTTCAACTTGGTATTGTTCCTAATGGTGGGTATAGTGTAACTGAGTTAAATAGCTGTAACTCTGTTGTATTATATTTTATGTTTTATAATTGTATTGGTCAGTAAGTTAATGGAAAGGCACATTTCTTTTTAACCTGCAAATCTTAAGAAATAAACCCGTTAGCCTTTTTTCCTTGTACTCTTTACCAGTTAGAAAAAAGAAACAGATAAATCTTAAGGTACTTTTACTGGACACCAATATCACTTTTATCATCAAACTAAGTGTGGCACCAGTCTGAAAGCACTTTTTCCTCTTGTCCATTGTTACAAAAATGTTAAAATAAAGCTGTAAAATTTTGATATGACACTCTCACCTCCAATGCTTAAAGTGATGGTAAACTCCACTATTGTTAAGTTGCATAATTCTATTCTTTATTAATAAAAATATAAGAACGCAATATCCATTTATTTTCAAAGTGTTTATGCATTATTATCCACATTTTTGTTTTTAATAAATCCGTTGTTGTGCTGCCTCGCTCCGCCCCTCTAATTTACTGTGCGTAATACACTACAGTCTTACCCTCTTTACAACTCCAACAATTTGTGCGCTCCCGACTCTGTGATTTTAAACGAATGCGCATTGGAGAAAATGAAGTAGACCAAGTAAACATTGAATCACGCGATTCAATGTTTACTTGCATTAGTCTAAAGTAACTTTTGTAGTGGATAGATAGTGCGATCGATCGGTCCCTTCTAAAGCGAGTATACTTCTCTGTCAACTAAATATAAGTAAGTAATTGTATAATCCGTTATTTTATATCAAATAATCTATATCTTATTTATACATTAGACTTATAACCTTCAAGGTGTTATTGATTATATCCCATAATATCAATTATAACCTTCAATACATATAAAAAAGTATCTATTGATATTTACCTTCCTTCTTTGGATGTACAGATAGCTCAGCATGGTAAGGCACTGTGGCTGAGCTCTGTAGTAACCCAAGGGTTGCAGGTTCAATCCCTGGCTAGGTCCATTCAGTCTTTCATCCTTCCGAGATTGATAAAATGAGCAGCGCCTTGAGACCCGTACGGGTGATTAGCTGTGCTTTACAAGTACCCAATACATACACCCTTCTTAAAATTATTAGTCTCATAACAGTAATAACGTAGCAGGAATAATGTTATTACATAAAATATATATAAATGACAATAATGAAAAAAAAAGGATAATACTATTAGATCATTTTCAATAATAAACATTGTTAGCCAATTTGTGTATATTGCTACCGAGATTATAATTACATGCAGCTACATACTTACTGGCACTGTTCCAAATAAACAATGAATCGTTTGACAGTATTACACGATTCAATGTTTACTTTGGAGTGCCGTGTGTAAAATAACACCCAGAGCGCATGCGCTGAATAAACATCAACGTGCAAATTCAACATTGCTTTATGAGGCTACTGATTGGTTGACCTATGCTGCGAGGAATGCAATGCGCTTAAGTAAATTGGATTTCATAGAAGTAAGCCTGTCTGGTGACAGGCTTACTGTTTGGTTCAATATTATAAACAATCGATGTGACGTCACAGGGGGAAGGATAAAGACGGCATTAGACGGAGCTATAAGAGAAAGATTTGTAAGTCTTTTTACATCAATACGATAACATAATTTTGAGTGTGTAAACTGAATCTAATGCAACAATAACAATATTAAATTCAATATATACGGACTTTACCATCCCTTTAAGGAGCTACATAAAAAAGATCCCTTTTTTTAAACCTTTTTTTCTTAAGACCAGTAAATACAGTAGATTTGGATAATCAAATGCATAATAAAAAGACAATGCAATAGCACTTAGTTTGAACTTTAAATGAGAAGATTTTTTTCTGACAGATTTCAGTTATGTCTATTTCCACTCTTCCTGGATCATGTGATAGCCAACAGCCAATCACAAATGCATATATGTTTATTCTGTGAATTCTTACACATGCTCAGTATGAGCTGGTGAATCAAAAAATGTAAATATAAAAGCACTGTATACATTTTTTTAAATAGAAGTAAATTGGAAAGTTATTTATGAAATGTATTAGAAACCTATATCCTTTTAATAAGTAATACATACAGGAGTTGTTAATCATATGATTCTGTGGTATTTTAAAGCCGTCATTTTAAGCATTCCTGCATATTTTCTTCATTTTCTGATTAACAATTTGATTCTTTATTTTTTAATAATTTCCCCTATCCCTTTAGTATCGCTCTTTACATAACAGGAATAAAAAGCTAAAAAAAACAAAAACCTATAAAGCAGATTTCATGTTTTTGTGTTGAATTTCTTTGTCTTCCCCATACATTTACAGAAGCTTTCCTTCCCATGTGCTGATTCTAACAGGTGATCTGATAACATTAATGTGCCTTTTAATCACAGATAGGGCTTCCAGCCATTACCCAGTGTATCAAAAAGATCATCTTTATAACAATAACCCGCACTGGGACTTTGGAGCTTTTAGAAGACTTGACTATCTTGTAAAAGAAACAAACATGAATATCTCCAGGTAACATTTCATTTATGCTATATCTTATTTCATTATTGCTATATAGTTATTTGATTTAGACTTTTGCTAAGCTTTTATTCAGTGCTGTATTCATACACCATATCCTCTTCTGCCAGACTGATGACTGATGACTGATGACTGATGACTAGATGACTAGATGACTGATGACTGATGACTAGATGACTGATGACTAGATGACTGATGACTGATGACTGATGACTAGATGACTGATGACTAGATGACTAGATGACTGATGACTAGATGACTAGATGACTGATGACTGATGACTAGATGACTGATGACTAGATGACTAGATGACTGATGACTGATGACTAGATGACTGATGACTAGATGACTAGATGACTGATGACTAGATGACTAGATGACTGATGACTGATGACTGATGACTAGATGACTGATGACTAGATGACTAGATGACTGATGACTGATGACTGATGACTAGATGACTGATGACTGATGACTGATGACTGATGACTAGATGACTGATGACTAGATGACTGATGACTGATGACTAGATGACTGATGACTGATGACTGATGACTGATGACTAGATGACTGATGACTAGATGACTAGAAGACTGATGACTGATGACTAGATGACTGATGACTAGATGACTGATGACTGATGACTAGATGACTGATGACTAGATGACTAGATGACTGATGACTGATGACTGATGACTAGATGACTAGATGACTAGATGACTGATGACTAGATGACTAGATGACTGATGACTGATGACTAGATGACTAGATTATACATCACTTCCATAGATAGGATTATAAACTGTGTTATCATCAATAGCAGCTTGTGTACAATCTAATTACATATGATCATTATTGCAGCCATTTATGTACTGTAAGAACTTAAAATAATAGTGACAACATAATTGCAATAGTATTCTATGGTTGTCACTTTTTTGTGCAGCTGGTCCCATTGCTGTGTCAACCTCAATTATTATCAAGACTTAGAGGCCAAATTATCAAAGGTCTTGCGGACCTGATCCGACAGTGCGGATCAGGTCCGCAAGACCTCGCTGAATGCGGAAGAGAAATACGCTCTCCATATTCAGCATTGCACCAGCAGCTCACAAGAGCTGCTTGTGCAACGCCACCCCCTGCAGACTCGCAGCCAATCGGCCACCAGCAGGGGGTGTCAATCAACCCGATCGTACTTGATCGGGTTGAATTGTGGCGATTCCTGTCCGCCTGCTCAGAGCAGGTGGACAGGGTTATGGAGCAGCAGTCTTTAGACCGCTGCTTCATAACTGCAGTTTCTGGCGATTCTGAAGACTCTCCAGAAACACAGGCCATCAAGCTCCATATGGAGCTTGATAAATGGGCCTCATAGGGGTAGATTTATCAAGCAGCGGATGCTGCAATCTACCCCCGAAGTTTCATAAGACCACCACTCCTTAACTTATCCGCCACCTCTGAGGTGGCGGACAGCAATCATCCCGATCAGATACAATTGGGATGATTGACACCCCCTGCTAGTGACCAATTGGCCCCAAATGTGCAGATGGCAGCATTGCACAAGCATTTCACCAAAAATGCTTGTACAATGTTAAATGCTGACAGCGTACGCTGTCTGCATTTAGCGATGTTGGGCGGACAGGATTTGCCACAGCGAATTATGTCTGCCTGCCGCTTGATAATTTGGCCCCTTAGAGCCTTACACCGACTCTAGACACCTTAAGTCTCAGGGGTCTATTTATGTAAGTGCGAGCGGACATGATACAATGTAGCATATCATGTCCGCTGCACATCGATAAATGCCGACAGCATACGCTGTTAGCATTTATCATTGCACCAGCAGTTCTTGTGAACTGCTGGTGCAATGCCACCCCCTGCAGATTCACAGACAATCGGCCACTAGCAGGGGGTGTCAATCAACCCGATCGTATTTGATTGGGTTGATTTCTGTCCTCTGCCTTATAGCAGGCGAACAAGTTTAGACCGCTGCTTCATAACTTTCTGTTTCCCGGGGAGCCTGAAGGCTCATCGGAAACAAGGGGCATCCATACGGAGCTTGATAAATATGCCCCTCCATGTTTAAGGGACATGCATTTAAGGGACATGATACTCAAATGCTAAATCACTTGAAAGCGAAGCAACATAACTGTAAAGAGCTGACAAGAAAATATCATCTGAGCATCTCTATGTAAAAAAATTAAGATATTTCTTCAGCTCACCAGAGTAAGTGCTGCGTAAACAATTATACTTCAGCTGCTGCACAATAGGGATGGGCGAATGTTTCGCAACATTCGAAAAACGGCACGAATTTTAACACATTCGTTCATTCAAATCGAATTTCGAATGTTTACATAACATTCTAACATTCGATTTTCGAATGTTCGGTTTCGAATTTTACGATTATATTCGAAAATATTATTTTCGAAAAATTCAAATTTAGATTGTAATAGTATTTCTAATGCTTTTTCTTCAAATGTAATATTCGAATTATGCAATATTCGAATTCAAAAAATTTGAATTTAGATTGTAATAGTATTTCTAATGCTTTTTCTTTAAATGTAATATTCGAATTATGCAATATTCAAATTAGAAAAATTTGAATTTAGATTGTAATAGTATTTCTAATGCTTTTTCTTTAAATGTGAGATTCGAATTTAGATTGTAATAGTATTTCTAATGCTTTTTCTTTAAATGTAATATTCGAATTATGCAATATTCTATATGGAAACATTCGAAATTATATATTTGTATCTATTTATGTATATTTACTAGATTCCCACCCTACCACATGAACTATTGAACTTCTGAATAGTATTTGTTAAATAGAATGTTAAATTCGAAATTTCGAATGTGGACATTCGATATAATTATAAACATTCGAATTCGAAAGTGACATTCGAAAACTGTAAATAACATTCGATTTTCGAATTTTTAAGAATATTCGTTCTTATCTACATTCGGATTTAGAATTCGAATTTCGGCAATAACATTTGTTCTACATTCGAAATTCGAAAATTTACACATTCGCCCATCCCTACTGCGCAACTGCAAATTGGAAAAAAAAATAGCCAATCAGCATCAGCAGTGCTGAGGTAATGCTTTGCCTTTGCTGTGATCTAATGAGATTTCACTGAAATCTCATGAGATTTTATAGAACTCACTTAAACTGAATAGGAAAATTAACTTGACTGTGCCTGCACATGATAGATGCACCCTCCCTTACAAGTCCTGGGACAAGCATCCTGACTGGCTGCTAAAAGTCTCTTTACAGTGGGGTGTGGTGAGGTAAAATATCTTCCTTTTCTACATAGAGATGTTTAGGTGATATTTTCTAGTCAGATTTTTACAGCTATGCTGCATCACTTGCATGTGCTTTAACCTTTGAGTATCATATCCTTTTCAGTTCGCCCCAAACTGAAATAAACCCGCTCCCCTGTTCAACAAACACTAACCAAGACACAATAAATAGTCTGCATTACCTGGTCCCCAAAACTAATCTCCACTGCACTAATGCCCCTTATCGAATAAGGTAGTAACTTGCCCAATGCATGACACCTCTGTTTATTTTCATTTCTGCAGGTTTGCTCATGTTTTTGGGGATCCTGGTAATTATATTTTCCTCGACAATGGGATTAAGGATCGTTCCTTGTTTATCATAGTAAAGGAGACAAATGTTGACTGTGATCGAGCTGCGTCTCTCATTCAACCTTCATCACCCTACCAGCTAGTCCGACATGCCATAGTAAAGAGTCAGAGGCTGAATTTAGCTCCAGACTGGGCTGCGATCTTAGGTAACTGTCATATATGGCAAACACATATATGTTTGGTAGCACATTTGCATTAGGCAGTGATTAACCCATTTGCAGCCAGAGAGGGCAGCTAAGTATCAACACCCCAGGAGACGTTAATAGTAATTTAATGAAAGAGGTATTTTCTTATATAGAGATGACTATGCTTCAATTTGCTTAAATTGGGGAAGGTTATGTTAAAAAGATGTGCCTATTCACCATTCTTCCTTTTGTTAACATTTCCTCCATAACAAAATTACATGTAACAGGGGGCGGAGCTGACAATTGGAGAGAGCAGACATGTTTTAGCAGAGCTCCGTCAAAAATATCAAATAAATATACATTTTCCCACAACTCTGGAACTTAAAAGCACCCCACTCTACACTATTTGATCTGCTCATCGCAACTTGTCTGAGAGGGGCAATTATTGCCAGCTACGCGGCTGAAAAGATTTGTTGCTGGCGGAGGAAGGCTGCGCTACCTGCCCAGCCCAATATTGAGGCCACGAACCATACCCTAACTGAGTGATTATCTAGCTCAGTCATGGAGGATTTTGAGGCTGGTCTCCGGGTCCTGATGGCGGATTACGAGGGGAGATTCCTTGAAAGGATTGACAGGATCATTGCAGCATCGCAACCTAGAGGGAGCCGGGCCTGTGACGCATCGCATAGCATGGCGGTAGCCTGGAGAACACCAGATGCGAGTGATGCCATGGATCAGCAAATGCTGCCAATACCTACTTTGTTGTCCCCGTTTCCTTCAGGGGCCGGACTGGAGGAGGGGGTGAATATGGACCGTGAGCTGCAGAGACCTGAGCCAACTTCCCCCGCCTCAGTTACCCGCCAGGGGGGCCCGGACTTTATTAGTTTCCTCTGCAATGTGGTTGGTGAGACTAGTTTTCCCCAGTCTGGTGGGAGCGCGGTCCAACTTTATTTGGAGCAGTGGAGTGGTGACGGAGTGATTGCATCTGGGTGTGCGGCTGGTTCTCATGAGCGTGATACTGGTGTCCTGAATGCCCTACTAATAACTTTCAGCCAGCGGTCCACCCTACCTCTTTTTGCATGCGAAGCCATGGTCTTCTGGCGTAGAGGCGAAGGGTAAACACTGGACATGGTTTTAATATGAGCAGTGTGTAGCTCATCTCTTTTGTGTTCTAAAACTTGGGACAGAATGGCGGACTCATCTTCTAAAATCCATGATATTTGTCTGTCTCTCCCCTCTGATTAAAATACATGATAGTTTTGTGCCTTCCGCCCTGTTAATCTAGGAGTTTTGAAATGTTAATAAACAGTATATGGGGCAGGGTACACCATTTTAGCTTAGATGAGAGGTCATTATAATTTATGTCATAGATATTTGGCCTGCTTGCCTGGGTGAATGCTTGTTGCATTGGAATGTCATACCTTGTACAGCACCTTGAATACTGAAGTGCACATACATATCACATGTTCTCAGTTCACAACTCATATAAGTTTGACTCATAGCTAGTGTCTGGAAATATCTAGTATATATTTTGGCTGGGTGGAGAGAGCTTAACGGTATATACCATAGATGTTTTTCTCCTCCTCCCCCATAATTCATTAGTACACACAGATATGCTCCGTCAGCGGCCGAGATGGGGCGATCTGTTCAGATTCTTATTTTCTTCTTAGGAGGGGTAGGAACCCATAGTTATAAACATGCTCTCCTCCCTTGTATTGATGCAACATGTTACAGATACTGGTTATGTTTCTTCTCTTCTAGCATCTTTATTCACCTAGTCTAGCTATGCTATTACTAATCTCGATGACACCATATATGTATTTTTCACCTCACTTTGTACCCCCCCCTGTGTAATTATATACACCTCCTATGTCGGATTATAACTGTGTAAGGCCCACAAGGGGCCTCTAGACAGGTAGGAGGCTAACATAAAGATCATTTTATTAAAACCCTCATATGGTGTACATGGGTAGATAAGGCCCGTGAGCGGCCTGTAATGTTTCAGAGGGCAAAATAAGAGGTTTATTAATTGGCACCTTAACCATTTCCTTTAGTTCTACTAAGTTAGGCACTCCTAATCCACTAGATGATTTCTGCACTACATTATGTACATTTGACAGGGTGTATGTTGTTGCAGCCATAGGATCCTCCTGAGACCAGTTAGTAATTGCCCAGGGTTGTTTGGGCAATTTTTATATAGTTTGGAGGTCCAATTATATGTCTCTTTGCATTAGGGGTATGTGAATTTGAGGCTCTCTAGCAGCCTATAATATTTTGGGAAATATCGTATTATAATGTATATCTCTCTGTGCAGATGCTTAATTTTCAATTTGTTGGCGGATATGCATTGTGAATTGTGTTTATTGGGTGCTTATTTTGTCTTTGTATTGTTTAAACCTCAATAAAAATATTATTAAAAAAAAAAAAAAATTACATGTAACAGCATTACAACTACAATGTTTAAATAAAACTGTTAAAGGGATAGTCTAGGCAAAATTAAACTATAGCCACCAATCATCAAGTTTTACCCAGATGCTAAACCAAATACATTCTTGCTTTTTCAAATAAAGATACAGTACCAAGAGAATGCTCCATGTTCTTTATTGACAGGGGATCTTGAGACCCATTCTCCCCCTCAGAGAGTAGGACACAAGTGAGTAAGGAGAACTTGCATAGTAAAAGAAAATCTCCCATTAGGAGTTTGTCACAAGCCCCTTCCTGTTGGGTTGTCTCATGTGTGCATCATAGCCAGGACACACACACATACAGGGAGTGCAGAATTATTAGGCAAATGAGTATTTTGACCACATCATCCTCTTTATGCATGTTGTCTTACTCCAAGCTGTATAGGCTCGAAAGCCTACTACCAATTAAGCATATTAGGTGATGTGCATCTCTGTAATGAGAAGGGGTGTGGTCTAATGACATCAACACCCTATATCAGGTGTGCATAATTATTAGGCAACTTCCTTTCCTTTGGCAAAATGGGTCAAAAGAAGGACTTGACAGGCTCAGAAAAGTAAAAAATAGTGAGATATCTTGCAGAGAGATGCAGCACTCTTAAAATTGCAAAGCTTCTGAAGCGTGATCATCGAACAATCAAGCGTTTCATTCAAAATAGTCAACAGGGTCAAGAAGCGTGTGGAAAAACCAAGGCGCAAAATAACTGCCCATGAACTGAGAAAAGTCAAGCGTGCAGCTGCCAAGATGCCACTTGCCACCAGTTTGGCCATATTTCAGAGCTGCAACATCACTGGAGTGCCCAAAAGCAAAAGGTGTGCAATACTCAGAGACATGGCCAAGGTAAGAAAGGCTGAAAGACGACCACCACTGACATACAAGCTGAAACGTCAAGACTGGGCCAAGAAATATCTCAAGACTGATTTTTCTAAGGTTTTATGGACTGATGAAATGAGAGTGAGTCTTGATGGGCCAGATGGATGGGCCCGTGGCTGGATTGGTAAAGGGCAGAGAGCTCCAGTCCGACTCAGACGCCAGCAAGGTGGAGGTGGAGTACTGGTTTGGGCTGGTATCATCAAAGATGAGCTTGTGGGGCCTTTTCGGGTTGAGGATGGAGTCAAGCTCAACTGCCAGTCCTACTGCCAGTTTCTGTAAGACACCTTCTTCAAGCAGTGGTACAGGAAGAAGTCTGCATCCTTCAAGAAAAACATGATTTTCATGCAGGACAATGCTCCCTCACACGCGTCCAAGTACTCCACAGCGTGGCTGGCAAGAAAGGGTATAAAAGAAGAAAATCTAATGACATGGCCTCCTTGTTCACCTGATCTGAACCCCATTGAGAACCTGTGGTCCATCATCAAATGTGAGATTTACAAGGAGGGAAAACAGTACACCTCTCTGAACAGTGTCTGGGAGGCTGTGGTTGCTGCTGCACGCAATGTTGATGGTGAACAGATCAAAACACTGACAGAATCCATGGATGGCAGGCTTTTGAGTGTCCTTACAAAGAAAGGTGGCTATATTGGTCACTGATTTGTTTTTGTTTTGTTTTTGAATGTCAGAAATGTATATTTGTGAATGTTGAGATGTTATATTGGTTTCACTGGTAAAAATAAATAATTGAAATGGGTATATATTTGTTTTTTGTTAAGTTGCCTAATAATTATGCACAGTAATAGTCACCTGCACACACAGATATCCCCCTAAAATAGCTATAACTAAAAACAAACTAAAAACTACTTCCAAACCTATTCAGCTTTGATATTAATGAGTTTTTTGGGTTCATTGAGAACATGGTTGTTGTTCAATAATAAAATTAATCCTCAAAAATACAACTTGCCTAATAATTCTGCACTCCCTGTATAGATATAGACAGATAGATAGATAGATAGATAGATAGATAACATATTTTTATTAAACACATATGTCAAAGACGTTTCAAGCAGAACTGTTTGTTTATTCCTTTTTGGTCCATGTAAGGGTCAACAGACTACAGCTGTTACTTTAGTTGCTGTAAAACAGATTTGAAAAGAATTAGAAAAAAAACGGCACTGAAACGTGCCTTTACATTATGGTCTGGGGAACTGTGTTTTCTACTCTGCATATATATATATGTATTTGCTTATATACATATATATATATTTATGTGTTAATATGTGTATAAACATATATAAACACATAAATAGATATGTATGTATGTATATATATATATACATATTTTAAATTTGCTACCCAACGCTTTGCGCACATTTGCATGTGCAATTTGCAAGCGCAATTTTGAGCTTCACTTGTAATATAGGCATTAGACGTCATTTCCAGTGATATTCCTTGGATGATTCAAGATAATTATATTCCCCTTTTAACAGTATTGATGCAAATCAGACATAAGTTGAACTTCTCCCCTATCTCTTGGTTGGGCAGGATAACTGCACTAAAAATGATCTTCTTGCCCAAACTTACTTATCGTTTTTTGGTGCTTTACATTTTGTCTCCTCAAACATTTACTACTACAGTTTCAAAGTTTATTTTTTATAAATCCCCCTATATCTACCAATCACCTCACTCTACGTAAACCACTGAGTAACCTTGCAAATTTAGGGCAGCTATTACCTTAGAGGTTTAAGGGGTGCTATAATAATGAGCCACCACTGCTGTTGTCACGGTTTCTATATGTGGATTTCCTTTCTATTGTTACTGTGCCTTTAACTGTTTGAACTTACCTTTCCATCTAGTCTATTTAAGTTGGACACACCCCTTTCTACCTGCTTCAGTATATCCTATGGGACAGTACACATGCTGCTCTCCTGACTGTTTAGGAATTAAGCTCCAATAAGCCTCCTGCTGGAATTAACCAGTCAATTTTCTAACCTCCTAACGAAACTTTGCCAGCCGAACGGCGCTGCTGTTTCTACGGCTTCAGTGCTACCTGACAGGCCAGTTTCCACTCTGTGTCTGAACAGTAACCAAACTATCATTTGCAGAAGCCGGTTCCACAGACTTGCCCGACGAGCACTAGGCGTGACTACCGCTGCAGCACGATACTCATGCTGTGAGTAATTGTTCCTCTGTTAAGCAGCGCTTGTACAAGCTCTGACTACCGGACTTGCTCTATTCTCACGCTGTGTGTTAATCATTCCTTGGGAAGCCAGTGCATACCAGCCTCAGACCGCAACAACTCTTCCGACTTCCTAGAGGAATCTGAGCCCTGCCAAACCAGCTCCAGGCATGTTTGCCATTAGCTTCTGGGGAAGTTTCTCAACAACATGCTGTGTGTCAACTAGACCTCTCACTGTCACTTAGCCATAGACCAGTATCAGAGGCTCCACTCTCACACTGCCTATTGAGCGTATTACTATCCTGTCAGCTTCTTAGCTAGGGACAGGTGCAGCACAGAATTCTTCCACTAATTAATCTCCTGTCAGTTCATACCAACCAGGAGAATTAAACTCTTCTAGAGTTTATCTATCTTGAATAATATCTCTGCCTAATGATTAGTTACCTTGTAACCATAGAACATTGTAACAATTTACATTGGCACACAAATATAATTTATAGTAAATCTGCAGTTGAGATCCACAACATTAACTAAAGTCTCTATGTTCCTAACATAATACTGAAGCCTCAGTATGGATCCAGCAGATCTCCCACAAATAGTATATGCACTCTCTCAAAGAGTGGATCAATTGAGCCAAGGGCTCAGAGAACTACAGATACAGAACGATAGCCTAACTGGAATCATTAAGGATACTATGACGACAAAACCACTACCCACAGATATAACTCCAGAACCTCAAGTTTCCATGCCTGACAAATTCTCAGGAGACAGGGCACTCTTCTTACAATTCAAAAAATCTTGTAATCTTTTATTTAGTTTAAAACGAAAAACATATTGTACCGAACGTATCAAGGTACTCACGGTAATCTAATTCCTCAGAGGAGAACCCAGAATCTGGGCCGACTCTTTCTTTGAACAAGACCACCCTATCCTATCATCATTAGATGATTTCTTCAAGGAGATGGGTATTCTGTACGAGGATATGAATAAACAGCTCACCACTGAAACTAAAATGAGATCAATGAAACAGGGTAAAAGACCCGTCGAGGAGTACCTCACAGAGTTTAAACAATATTCAAAGGATACTGAATGGAGTATCATTGCTCTACGAAATCAGTATCGCATAGGCCTATCAGAGGCTATCAAGGATGAACTGGCATGCACAGACCTCCCTAAATAGCTGGAAGGCCTGATTACTCTAAGTATACAAATTGATAGAAGGTTAAGGGAGAGGAAAACAGAGAGACAAGCCCCTGAACCTACGGGGAGATCACCATCCTCATATCAGAAACCGTCAACAACTCCACTTCCTGAACCGATGGACCTGGGGTTCACTAAAGGACCCTAACCCTGGGGTTCACTAAAGGACCCAAAGAAAGGAACCAACGTCGTATAAAAAACCTGTGCATGTATTGTGCATCCAGTTCCCATGCAATAAAAGATTGCCCAATACTACAAAGACAGAAGAAGCGTAAGTACATCTTGTTTAACCACCAACATCAAACATGTTGCTTACTGTTCTTTGTCTCTCTCATTGCAGTGGGACCACCATCAACTCCGCAGTGAAGCTATCATAGACTCAGGGCCTGATTCATTGATTCTGCTCTTGTAAATAAAAATAAAATTCCCACTGTATTGAAAGCAAAACCTGTCTCCATTAGAGTTATTGATGGGTCCCTAATCAATACCGGGCCCATTACCGATCAGACCATACCTCTTAAAGTCACTACTTTAACTGCACATGTAGAGTTGATTTCATTCGATAGAATATCCTCACCTCTATTCCCTATAGTGCTCGGATTACAGTGGCTGCAAACTCACCAACCCACCATACACTGGGATCGCCTGGAAGTGCAATTCACATCCAATTTCTGTAAGAACACCTGCTTCCCCCATCCCAGCATATGTCACCTGAACGAATAACTGATTCCCCCAGAGTACCAGGATTTCCAAGACGTTTTCAGTAAAAAGGAAGCTGAGAGTTTACCACCTCATCGACACTATGACAATCAAACTTATACCAGGATTCACAATACCTTATGGACATATCCACTTTCTCAGCCAGAATTAGAGCATCTAAAAACTTATATCGCAGAAAACCTACGTAAAGGATTTATTCGACCATCCACCTCTCCAGCAGGGGCAGGTATTTTTTTTGTTAGAAACAAGGACGAATCCCTGAGACCTATAATTGACTACAGGGAACTCAATAAAAGGACGGTAAAAAATCGGTACCCTTTACCCCTAATTCCTGAACTCATTGAACGACTCGGTAAAGCACAAATATATACTAAGTTGGACCTGAGAGGCGCCTACAATTTGATAAGAATTAGAAAAGGGGACGAATGGCTCACGGCATTTAGAACTCGTTATGGGTTGTACGAGTATAACGTGTTGCCATTCAGACTCTGCAACGCTCTGGCAACCTTCCAATTCCTCATCAACGATATCTTCAGGGACTTATTAGACATCTGTGTTGTAATATACTTGGATGATATCCTAGTTTTCTCTGATAACCTTGAAGACCATAGAAAACATGTCAGATGGGTCCTTTCCCGATTGCATCTCCATCACCTGTACTTTAAGCCAGAGAAATGCCTCTTCCATACATCAGAAATAAGCTTCCTCGGATACAAAATCAGTCCTAAAGGAATAGAGATGGATAGAACCAAAGTCGACACAATAATGAACTGGCCAGCACCTGCTTCCTAAAAGAAGTTACAACGATTCTTAGGTTTCGCCAACTACTACAGGAAATTCATAAAAAAACTACTCAGCCATCGCTAAACCTTTAACTTCTCTTACTAGTGTTAACACTCCCTTCGTTTGGACTCCTGAGAAACAACACATTTTCAACTCATTAAAGGAAAGGTTTACTCAAGCTCCCATTCTTCAATTTCCGGATCCAGAAAGTCAATATATATTGGAAGTCGATGCTTCCGACTATGCCATCGGTTCCATTCTTTCACAACGAAAATCACTTGACACTCCGATACATCCAGTGGCGTACTATTCCAGGGTAATGACTCCCGCTGAGTACAACTATCCAATCGGGGAAAAGGAACTGTTGGTGATCAAGGCGTCCCTTGGAAATTGGAGACACCTTCTTGAAGGAACTAAATTCCCTATTCTGATTTATACAGATCACAAGAACCTGGAATACTTGCAGACCAATAGAACACTTTCTGCTCGACAATTGAGATGGAGCCTCTTCCTCTCTAGATTCCAGTTCCATATAATGTATAGACCTGGCAGTAAGAATGGACAGGCTGGTGCCCTGTCAAGAAAGGACGAAAAACTTCATACCTATACCAACCTTCAACTGTCATTCCTATACAACAAATTATAGCTCTAAGTCTGAGTATCACTGCACAGATAAAACAAGCTCAGGGAGAAGACTCAGATATGCCCACTGATGACCTTAACCAAGCACCTGATCGACTTCATTACCATAACAACAGACTCTACGTACCAAGTTCCTTATGTCCACTTATTCTGCAAGAACATCATGACTCTCCTATGGCTGGCCACCTAGGAATTAACAAAACAAGGGATTTAATCACACAAACTTACTGGTGGCCATCTTTAGAAACTTCTGTGAAGGACTATGTACTCTCATGCCCCGTTTGCACAGTAACAAAAACTGAAAGGAGACCTCCATTCGAATTGCTGATTCCATTACAAATACCTGATAGACCCTGGCAAACCATTGGAATGGACTTTATTGTAGATCTACCAGTATCAAATGGACACAATAATATACTAGTAGTAGACCTCCTCACAAAGATGGCTCATTTTATACCCTACCACAAGCTTCCGAAATCCACAGAAATTGCTAGCCTATTCCTAAATAACATTGTTAAGCTCCATGGAATACCTCAGACAATAATATCAGATAGAGGAACACAATTCACCTCCTGCTTCTGGAGACAGCTATGTAAAACCATGGGTGTAGAACACCACTACAGTACATCATTCCATGCACAAACCAATGGGCAAACCGAGAGAGTTAATCAATGGTTGGAACAATATCTCAGAAGTTACAGCTCACATCAGCAAACCTTATGGTACCACAATATATCTATGGCAGAGTATGCCTATAATAATTTGGTAAGTTCTACCACCCTCAAGACCCCATTCTTCTCGAACTATGGGTTCCACCCTACATTTCAATTACACCCACAAGCTGACACCACTTGTCCACAAGTGGACGACACCACTAACACTTTCTTGGATCTTTTCCAAGTCCTCAAGAATAACATTACAGAAGCACAACAACACCAAAGACGCTATTATGATACCAAAAGACGACCTCCACCTTCATACAAAGTAAGAGATAAAGTTTGGCTCTCCACGAAAAACATTAAGCTCAAAACTCTTAGTAAGAAACTCAGCGATACTTTTATCGGTCCATTCCCGATACTGAAAATAGTAAATGACAATGCTGTCACCCTTGCTCTACCTACGAGTTATCACTTGCATCCCACGTTCCATGTCTCGCTGCTAAAGCCATACCGACAGACTAGACAAGCAATGAATATGACACCACCTGACACGCTCTTTGACTCAGAACAAGTTTATGAAGTTGAGTCTATCTTGAATTCACGAGTCAGAGGGGATGAACTTCAATATTTAATACAATGGAAAGGTTACTACTCCGAAGAAGATTCCTGGGAGCCCTCCACAAATCTTTAAGCCCCTCGGTTGGTATCCTTGTTCTTTAGGCTTCATCCAGAATGCCCGAGGTTTGTAGCCGGTGGACGGCTACCTTGAGCGAGGGGGTATGTCACGGTTTCTATATGTGGATCTCCTTTCCATTGTTACTGTGCCTTTAACTCTTCTAGAGTTTATCTATCTTGAATAATATATCTGCCTAGTGATTAGTTACCTTGTAACCATAGTACATTGTAACAATTTACATTGGCACACAAATATAATTTATAGTAAATCTGCAGTTGAGATCCACAACATTAACTAAAGTCTCTACGTCCCTAGTAGCTGTAGATCAGATTTAGAAAAGGTGGTTCCATAAAAATGGGAACTCTTACAGGGACCTCTTTTCCTTTATTGTGTTGTAAATATTACTCTATAATTATGCACTGTGGAGTATGTTTGGGCTTTTAAAACAAGTTATGATACTAAATATAGCAATAATAATAATACATCTATCATTTACATCTTTTCTTAATTATAGGTGTTCTTCTCCTGATGTTCGTACTGATGCTCGTTTTGCTGATCTTAACTGTGGTTCTGAGACCATCACTCTTCAGCCCAAATCCTATGAAAGAGTGGAAACCCAAGTGGAGGAGCCTCGGAGAGCCATACATCCCTCCAGAATATGTGCTCACAAAAGACAGGTTCTTTGTATTTGTGTTTTACGGCACTATAATTTTGCTGGGAACAATACTGATTCTATATAAAGCCAAATGGCTATTTTATATGAAATCTGTAGTGGGACAAAATAAAAGTTTCCATACTTGGACAATAGATACTCAAGCTTTCTCTCATGAATACTCAAGCTTTCTCTCATGAATATAAATAAGTATTCAAGTGTGGGGTTAGCTGGAAACTACGGGCGTAGAAAGTTTCTGACGAGCTGGAAACTACGGGCGTAGAAAGCAGTATCCGGGCATATTAAATCTACCACATAAAGTCACTTCACTAAGATATATTTCTCAATAATTTATATTATCCAAAAATTAACAACTTTTATGGTTGTGGATTGGAAGGGGCATGGTCATGGGAAGCATTGGTGGGTCACCATTAAAACATTTATTAGTACTTATCTAAAAATCTCAATCAGCAGTCACCTTACTGCCCACTTGCCGAGGTGATCAAGTTTGCCAAGTGCTCTGCCCAACCCTTTTTAGATAAGCAGTCACATTGTATATATTTTTCCATTGGTTATTTAAAGGGCCATACAAATTAAAATGAAAGTTTCATGTTTAAGATAGAGCATGCAATTTAAAAATACTCTCTAATATACTTCCATTATAAAAATGTGCACCTACTGTGCATGTGCATAGTATATACGTATATACTTTTTGTGATTGGCTAATAGCTACCACATGATACAGGAGGAGGGACAATAGGATTAACTATGAAATTTGCCAGAAAATATTTTACATGCAAAGTAACTGCTATTATGTTGCCTCTTTATTATGCATGTGCCAATTATTCATTTTTTCTTTATTTAGTGGTCCTTTAATAAATGATAGCGATCCTTAAATAATGAAAACAAATATAAATAATCCTATCTAAACCAATGTCTAAAGCAAATTATTTAGAAAAATACATGCTAGAAACCTACAAAGCACTTGACATATGCTCACTGGGCATATTAGATGTGGACAAAATTCCACATTGCTTGAGGACCAGCATTATTTTCCAGCCATACCACAAAATTACAAAGAAACAAAGCATGTTTCACACTTTCTACAACCATTGAGGAACTTACAATCTACAAAATTCCCCATAGAACATATTGGGTGGTGTTCTGGTAAAAATCATTAGACACGTTTTACTAAAGTATTGTGATTGACCCCTATATTAGATAAGGGTAAAATGCCAACCCATAAAAGCACTTGTCCATTTTACCTACCCATAGAGGCCTATTTAACAAAGGTCTGTCAGACCTGATCTGACAGTGCAGATCAGGTCCGACAGACCTCGCTGAATGCGGAGTGCAATACGCTCTCCGTATTCAGCATTGCACCAGCAGCTTTTGTGAGATTGGCCGCCAGCAGGGGGGTGTCAATCAACCTGATCGTACTTGATTGGGTGGAATTGTGGCGATTCCTGCCTCCGCAGAGCATGCAGACAGGTTATGGAATCGCCAGAAACACGGGCCCTCAAGCTCCATTCGGAGCTTGATAAATGGGCCTCTTCATGTCTTCTGTGCTCAGGACACTGTTTCTACAAGGATAAGTAACCTCCCCCCTTTTATTTTTAGTTTAATATATCAACTATTTTCATAATTGAGATGTCTTCTTGCACTGTCAGTCTATGTATTTGACTAAAAGTCTAGAAAGTTTTAACAGAGGGTTCCCAAATGTTGTCAGGCTGAGATATCATGTTCTCTCGTATGGCTGTGAAGGGTTCATTAAACCCATTTCTAAGACCATGAAATTCTGTCTGTTTATGTCTTCTGAGAACTGGAATTTAGTAGATGCTAGTTCATTTTGTAGTATTTCTTATCAATCATTTAGCTACCAGAGATCAAATAGTTCCAGCACTTACTGGCAACTAAAGTGCTTAACTTGGTTTTTTTTTGTTTGTTTCTTCTGCAGCCTCAGGTTCTATGAAACGCTTGGCTGTCATGGTTCTGGAGAAGTTACCGATATTGGAGAAAAGGAACTGCTTTATGGATCAAGTAAATATTTTCAATGTAGCATAAAATCATTATTTTAAGTGCATGCTCTGTGAGGCATGATAAATGCTAGAGATTGCTTTTTTTATACATTACCGCTTAAAATAAAAACGTTTATTGCTATCCTGTTCTAGATCCTCGGAACACACTACAGGAGTTGGAAAATTTCAATGTACGAACTTTGTTTGATAAACTTGAAGATCAAAATCTGCATTTAACGTCACAACTTGGAAGACACAGAAATGACACCCTTTCCTTTTATAAGGCGTTTCTACAACGCATTCAAGTGCTTAAGGTGAGCTTGGTGAAATTTTGACTTGATAAAGAAGATATTTTGGGTTTCCGAAAGGTGTTGTGCTTTAGATTATATGCTCATATAGAAATATGTTATATACTGCGTAAGACTTACACTTAATAAATACCTGCATTTTGGAATTCTGTACCCCTTTAATCTGCACATCATCTATACACCTTTTATTATCTTTTGGAAGTTAAAACTAAAGTGTCAAGATTCAGATAGTGTACAATATAATAGCAAAAGTTTCTATTTTTTTCCTGTTGTTAAATTTGTTTTTCTCTCTCCTGAAGCGAAGTTCATTTCAGTGAGAGCATACTGAGGTAGGCTTGAAATGTGCACTATATGCATTACATTCTTGCAAACACAGATATTATATAGTTCTCAAGACATGTGCACACCTTAGTATACTCTCATGGAAAGGAGATAATTGTACTATTTGAATCGTGAAACTTTAGTTTTGATTTTACTGTCCTTTTAAGCAGGTTACTGGTCACATTGGGATCTATTCCTTGCCAATATAAAAACAGTGCAAAGTGCCTTCAATGCCATTTCAGTCTAAGGGGTTTACTATTGTGATTTCCCTTTCTTTTAAATGAAAAGAGCTTTTTGCACAGAGAGTATCTGCATTAGTGATGTCGCGAACATAAAAATTTGGGTTTGCGAACGGTGAACGCGAACTTCCAAAAAAGTTTGCGAACGGGCGAACCGGGTGAACCGCCATAGACTTCAATAGGCAGGCGAATTTTAAAACCCACAGGGACTCTTTCTGGCCACAATAGTGATGGAAAAGTTGTTTCAAGGGGACTAACACCTGGACTGTGGCATGCCGGAGGGGGATCCATGGCAAACTCCCATGGAAAATTACATACTTGATGCAGAGTCTGGTTTTAATCCATAAAGGGCATAAATCACCTAACATTCCTAAATTGTTTGGAATAACGTGCTTTAAAACATCAGGTATGATGTTGTATCGATCAGGTAGTGTAAGGGTTACGCCCGCTTCACAGTGCGCAGTGTAGGTGATATACCTGCCCTGACCATGCTTTGCAGACCAGGTATCAGTGGTCAGATGGACCCTTGCCCCAACACTGTGTGCCAGACATGCCATTATAGCAGACTTATATGGCTTTGGCGTTGCTTTTTGGTAATTAGAAGGCTGCTAAATGCCACTGCGCACCACACGTGTTTTATGCCCAGCAGTGAAGGGGTTAATTAGGGAGCATGTAGGCAGCTTGTAGAGTTAATTTTAGCTTAAGTGTAGTGTAGTAGACAACCCAAAGTATTGATCTAGGACGATTTTGGTATATTTAATGCCACCATTTCACCGCCAAATGCAATCAAATAAAAAAAAATTGTTCACTTTTTCACAAACTTTAGGTTTCTCACAGAAATTATTTACAAACAACTTATGCAATTATGGCATAAATGGTTGTAAATGCTTCTCTGGGATCCCCTTTGTTCAGAAATAGCAGACTTATATGGCTTTGGCGTTGCTTTTTGGTAATTAGAAGGCTGCTAAATGACACTGCGCACCACACGTGTTTTATGCCCAGCAGTGAAGGGGTTAATTAGGGAGCATGTAGGCAGCTTGTAGAGTTAATTTTAGCTTAAGTGTAGTGTAGTAGACAACCCAAAGTATTGATCTAGGCCAATTTTGGTATATTTAATGCCACCATTTCACTGCCAAATGCGATCAAATTAAAAACAATTGTTCACTTTTTCACAAACTTTAGGTTTCTCACAGAAATTATTTACAAACAACGTATGCAATTATGGCATAAATGGTTGTAAATGCTTCTCTGGGATCCCCTTTGTTCAGAAATAGCAGACTTATATGGCTTTGGCGTTGCTTTTTGGTAATTAAAAGGCTGCTAAATGACACTGCGCACCACACGTGTTTTATGCACAGCAGTGAAGGGGTTAATTAGGGAGCATGTAGAGTTAATTTTAGCTTAAGTGTAGTGTAGTAGACAACCCAAAGTATTGATCTAGGTCCATTTTGGTATATTTCATGCCACCATTTCACCGCCAAATGCGATAAAAAAAAAAAACTTTAAATTGTTTCACAATTTTAGGTTTCTCACTGAAATTATTTACAAACATCTTGTGCAATTATGGCACAAATGGTTGTAAATGCTTCTCTGGGATCCCCTTTGTTCAGAAATAGCAGACTTATATGGCTTTGGCGTTGCTTTTTGGTAATTAGAAGGCTGCTAAATGACACTGCGCACCACACGTGTTTTATGCCCAGCAGTGAAGGGGTTAATTAGGGAGCATGTAGGCAGCTTGTAGAGTTAATTTTAGCTTAAGTGTAGTGTAGTAGACAACCCAAAGTATTGATCTAGGCCAATTTTGGTATATTTCATGCCACCATTTCACCGCCAAATGCGATCAAATAAAAAAAATTGTTCACTTTTTCACAAACTTTAGGTTTCTCACAGAAATTATTTACAAACAACGTATGCAATTATGGCATAAATGGTTGTAAATGCTTCTCTGGGATCCCCTTTGTTCAGAAATAGCAGACATATATGACTTTGGCGTTGCTTTCTGGTAATTAGAAGGCCGCTAAATGCTGCTGCGCATCACACGTGTATTATGGCTGGCAGTGAAGGGGTTAATTAGGTAGTTTGTAGGGAGCTTGCAGGGTTAATTTTAGCTTTAGTGTATAAATCAGCCTCCCACCTGACACATCAGACCCCCTGATCCCTCCCAAACAGCTACCTTCCCTCCCCCACCCCACAATTGTCCCCGCCATCTTAAGTACTGGCAGAAAGTCTGCCAGTACTAAAATAAAGGGTTTTTAAATTTTTTGTAATATTTTTTTAGCATATTTACATATGCTGTGGTGTAGCATACCCCCTTAGCCCCAACCTCCCTGATCCCCCCCCCCCCCCCAAAACAGCTCTCTAACCCTCCCCATCTGCCTTATTGGGTACTGGCAGCTGTCTGCTATTATTTCACAGTCAAAAAAGTGTTGTTTTTTTTAAATGTACACTACTGTTACACCAGATATGAGTGGTGGCACTGGGCAAGTGGGCACATTATACGCTGTGAGCTTGACACACACGCTGGCAGGCAGGCAGGCAACTGCAATTAGATTACACAGGAAAAAAAAAAAAAAAGCAGACTGATGTTCTAGCCTTAAAAGGGCTTTTTGGGGTGCTGTCCTTACAGCAGAGATCAGATGAGTCCTTCAGGACTGTAGTGGACACTGAATACACTAGCGTAGCTATCGTTTTCCCTATTAAATCAGCAGCAGCTACACTGTCCCTCCTCTCACTAAGAATGCAGCTTCCGAATGAATCTAAAATGGATGCTGTCCAGGAGGTGGGAGGGTCTGGGAGGGAGGGTCTGCTGCTGATTGGCTGGAATGTGTCTTCTGACTGTGAGGTACAGGGTCAAAGTTTACTCAATGATGAGGAATAGGGGGCGGACCGAACATCGCATATGTTCGCCATCCACGGCAAACGCGAACATGCTATGTTCGCCGGGAACTATTCGCCGGCGAACTATTCGCAATATCACTAATCTGCATCACTAGTGATGGTGAACTTTGGCACTCCAGATGTTTCAGAACCATATT
This sequence comes from Bombina bombina, assembly GCF_027579735.1. Taxonomy (NCBI): domain Eukaryota; kingdom Metazoa; phylum Chordata; class Amphibia; order Anura; family Bombinatoridae; genus Bombina; species Bombina bombina. The sequence continues at coordinate 317,646,542 of NC_069506.1, forward strand.
TCCCATGATGCTCGCCTGGACTTCAGAGGGCCTATTCATTATGGGAAATGTAGTTCTGAAACATCTGGAGTTCCAAGGTGAGAGTTTTTTTGGCCTTATAAACTGTGTGCTTTTGGCTTGGAACAAACAGGTTTCACTTTCGTTTTTGAGTGTTGTGCAGCTCATAATAGCTTAGTGCCTTTTTTGTAGCAGGGGAAGTCCTGTTCTACGCATCATGTGACCGGTAGTGGCCTTTTCATTTTCCTATGATCCTGCTGCGGACATCACTCCTAAGGAGAGCATTTTCACTGTTAGCTGTCTGGGTCTAGCTGTGTGGGATATTCTCCTTCCCAACAGGAAGCTGCAAGAGGATCACCCACAGCAAAGCTGTCTATATAGCTCCTCCCCTAACTGCCACTACCAGTCATTCGACCGAAGACAAGCAAGAGAAAGGAGAAACTATAGGGTGCAGTGGTGACTGTAGTTTAAAAATAAAAAACACCTGCCTTAAAATGACAGGGCGGGCCGTGGACTGGATACACCACAAGAGAAATAAATTTATCAGGTAAGCATAAATTATGTTTTCTCTTGTAAGGTGTATCCAGTCCATTACTTGTGGGATACCAATACCAAAGCTATAGGACACGGATGAAGGGAGGGACAAGGCAGGCTCTTAAATGTAAGGCACCACTGCCTGCAAGACCTTTCTCCCAAAAATAGCCTCCGAAGAAGAAAAAGTATCAAATTTATAGAACTTTGAAAAAGTATGAACCGAAGACCAAGTCACCGCCTTACAAATCTGTTCAACAGAAGCCTCATTTTTAAAAGCCCATGTGGAAGCTACCGCTCTAGCTGTAATCCTTTCAGGAGGCTGCTGGCCAGCAGTCTCATAAGCTAAGCGTATTATACTCCTTAGCCAAAAGAAAGAGAGGTTGCCGAAGCGTTTTGGCCTATCCTCTGTCCAGAGTAGACAACAAACAATGCAGATGTTTGACGAAAATCTTTAGTAGCTTGTAAATAAAACTTTAAAGTACGAACCACGTCAAGATTGTGTAAAAGACGTTCCTTCTTTGAAGAAGGATTAGGACACAGTGACGGTACAACAATCTCCTGATTGATATTTTTATTAGATACCACCTTAGGTAAAAAAACAGGTTTGGTACGTAACACTACCTTATCTGCATGAAAAATGAGATAAGGGGAATCACATTGTAAAGCAAATAACTCCGAAACTCTTCGAGCCGAGGAGATAGCTACTAAAAACAGAACCTTCCAGGATAAGAGCTTAATATCTATGGAATGCAAAGGTTCAAACGGAACCCCTTGAAGAACCTTAAGAACTAAATTTAAACTCCAAGGCGGAGCAACAGGTTTAAACACAGGCTTGATTCTGACTAAAGCCTGATAAAACGCCTGCACGTCTGGAACCTCAGCCAGACGTTTGTGCAAAAGAATAGACAGAGCAGAAATCTGTCCTTTTAAGGAACTAGCTGACAAACCCTTCTCCAATCCTTCTTGGAGAAAAGATAATATCCTAGGAATCCTGACCTTACTCCATGAGTAACCCTTGGATTCACTCCAATGAAGATATTTACACCATATCTTATGATAGATTTTCCTGGTGACAGGCTTTCGCGCCTGTATTAAGGTATCAATGACCGACTCGGAGAAACCATGCTTTGATAAAATCAAGCATTCAATCTCCAAGCAGTCAGCCGCAGAGAAATTAGATTTGGATGGTTGAAAGGACCCTGAAGTAGAAGGTCCTGCCTCAGGGAGGCAGAGTCCATGGTGGAAAGGATGACATGTCCACCAGATCTGCATACCAAGTCCTGCGTGGCCACGCAGGTGCTATCAAAATTACCGATGCTCTCTCCTGTTTGATCTTGGCAATCAGACGAGGGAGCAGAGGAAACGGTGGAAACACATAAGCCAGGTTGATGGACCAAGGCGCTGCTAGAGCATCTATCTGCGCTGCCTTGGGATCCCTGGACCTGGATCCGTAACAAGGAAGCTTGGCGTTCTGGCGAGACGCCATGAGATCCAGTTCTGGTTTGCCCCAACGTTGAATCAACTGTGCAAACACCTCCGGATGGAGCTCCCACTCCCCTGGATGAAAAGTCTGTCGACTTAGAAAATCTGCCTCCCAGTTCTCTACTCCTGGGATATGGATAGCTGATAGGTGGCAAGAGTGAATCTCTGCCCATTGAATTATCTTTGAAACCGCCAACATCGCTAGGGAATTCCTTGTTCCCCCTTGATGGTTGATGTAAGCTACAGTTGTGATGTTGTCCGACTGAAATCTGATGAACCTCACTGCCGCTAGCTGAGGCCAAGCCTGAAGAGCATTTAATATCGCTCTTAGTTCCAGAATGTTTATTGGAAGGAGTGCCTCCTCCTGAGTCCACGACCCCTGAGCCTTCAGAGAGTTCCAGACTGCACCCCAGCCCAGAAGGCTGGCATCTGTTGTTACTATTGTCCAATCTGGCCTGCGGAAGGTCATACCTTTGGACAGATGGACCCGAGATAGCCACCAGAGAAGAGAATCCCTGGTCTCTTGATCCAGATTTAGTAGAGGGGACAAATCTGTGTAATCCCCATTCCACTGACCGAGCATGCAGAGTTGCAGCGGTCTGAGATGTAGGCGGGCAAAAGGAACTATGTCCATTGCCGCTACCATTAAGCCGATTACTTCCATACACTGAGCCACCGAAGGGCGAGAAGTATAATAAAGAACACGGCAGGAATTTAGAACCTGTCCTCTGTCAGGTAAATCCTCATTTCTACAGAATCTATCAGAGTTCCCAGGAAGGAAACTCTTGTGAGAGGGGATAGAGAACTCTTCTTTTTGTTCACTTTCCACCCATGAGACCTCAGGAATGCCAGAACAATGTCCGTATGGGACTTGGCAATTTGGAAATTCGACGCCTGTATCAGAATGTCTTCTAAGAAAGGGGCTACTGCTATGCCCCGCGGCCTTAGGACCGCCAGAAGTGACCCCAGAACCTTCGTAAAGATTCTTGGTGCCGTAGCTAACCCAAAGGGAAGAGCCACAAACTGGTTATGCCTGTCTAGGAAGGCGAACCTGAGAAACCGATGATGATCTTTGTGTATCGGAATGTGAAGATAAGCATCCTTTAAGTCCACGGTAGTCATTTATTGACCCTCCTGGATCATAGGTAGGATGGTTCGAATAGTCTCCATCTTGAAAGATGGGACCCTGAGAAATTTGTTTAGGATCTTGAGATCTAAGATTGGTCTGAAGGTTCCCTCTTTCTTGGGAACCACAAAGAGATTTGAATAGAAGCCTTGCCCCTGTTCCTCCTTTGGAACTGGGTGGATCACTCCCATAACTAGGAGTTCTTGAACACAATGTAAGAATGCCTCTCTCTTTATCTGGTCTGCAGATAATTGTGAGAGGTGAAAGCTTCCTTTTGGGGAAGAAGCTTTGAAGTCCAGAAGATATCCCTGGGACACAATTTCCAACGCCCAGGGATCCTGGACATCTCTTGTCCAAAAGAAAGCTTTCACCTCTCACAATTATCTGCAGACCAGATAAAGAGAGAGGCATTCTTACATTGTGTTCAAGACCTCCTAGTTATGGGAGTGATCCACCCATTGGGATTATAAAGGTGCCTTTTTTTTTTATTAAAAACATTCTTTTTAGTCTTTCTTTCTGTGGATATATCTTAGCTATGGAGGACTCTAATACTACATTAGAGTGTGGTTTTTCCTGACATAAGGTTAAGGTTGACAGATATGGCCCTGTCAGTGTTACTGCCCAAGAGGTTGGCTGAGCTTCTGGATGTGCAGTTCTTTATTAAGGCTCTGACTATGATCAGACCCGTGTTTAGATCTGGGTCTCCACTTTGGAGCCTCAATCTTGTTCTTAGTGTTTTGCAGCAGGCTCCGTTTGAGCCTATGCATACTGTTCACATTAAATTGTTATCTTAGAAGGTTATTTTTTTGTTGGATATTGCCTCTGCATGCAGAGTTTCTGAGATTTCTGCTGTGCAATGTGACCCCATTATCTTGTTTTCCATGCTGATAAGGCAGTTTTACGTACTATATTAGGGTTCCAGGGTTCCTCCCTAAGGTAGTGTTGGATCGTAACATTAATCAAGAAATTGTTGTTCCTTCCTTGTGTCCTAATCCTTCTTCAGCGAAGGAACGCTTGCTTCATAATCCTAGATGTGTTTTGTGCCTTGAAGTTCTATCTTCAGGCTACTAAGGAGGTCAGACAACCCTCCTCTTTGTTTGTCATCTATACAGGGAAGCGTAAGGGGCAGAAGGCTACTACAACTTCCCTATCTTTCTGGTTGAGAAGTGTCATCCGCTTAGCTTATGAGACAGTGGGGCAACAGCCTCCTGAGAGGATAATCGCTCATTCCACTAGAGCAGTGGCTTCCCCCTGGGCTTTTAAGAATGAAGCCTCTATGGATCAGATTTGTAAGGCAGTACCTGGTCCTCCATTTTCCTATGATCCTGCTATGAACATCACTCCTAATGAGAGCATTTTCACTGTTAGCTGTCTTGGTCTAGGAGGTGGTGAGTGCCCCAGCCATTGGGATTATAAAGATGCCCTTTTTTTTTTTTTATAAAAACGTTCTCTTTTTGTCTATCCTTCTGTAGAGATATCTTAGCTATGGATGACTCTGATACTACATTAGAAGGTTCCACTCGTTCTGTACTGATTAATAATTCCTGTTTATATTGTGAGGAGGCCGTGGTTTGCCCGCCTGCTCAATTTTGTTCCATTTGCCTAAGCACTGTTCTAAAGTTTAAGAAGGGAGACAAGCCTGCTAATAATCATAGCGTCTACATCTCAGGAATCTGGGTCCGAGAGATTACTACCCATTCTACACTACCTGCTCCACATGCAGTTCCCCACGGATCAACTAAGCCTCCATCTGGAGGAGGCATTTTTCCTGCGGACTTTACCGCACAGTTACAGTTGATGGTGTCTGTGACCCTGAGTGCCTTACCTCCCTCCAGCAAATGCAAGAGAAAGGTTAAACATAGTTCTCCTGACCAAGAGTCATCTAAATATTTGTCGGATTTAGCTACTATGTCCCAGCTATCTGAGGATGAGTTAACCTCTGTAGCTTCAGAGGGTGAACTTTCTGAGTTAGAGACTTCAGTTTTTAAACCTCCTTCAGCAGAGGAACCTTCATTTAGATTTAAAATTGAGCATCTGTTTTTTTTTATTAAAGGAGTTTCTGTCTACGCTAGAGGTTCCAGAGGCTAAACTCCCTGAGGAACCTAAGATCCCTAAATTAGACAGGGTTTATGAAGACAGGAAGGTCCCTATAACTTTTCCTGTGCCAGTTAAGATGGTGAATATTATTAGTAACAAATGGGAAAGAATAGGAACTTCTTTTTCCCCCTCATCTACTTTTAAAAAATGATTCCCGGTCCCTGACTCAATTAGATTTGTGGGGCTGCATCACTAAGGTGGATGGCGCTATTTCTATGCTGGCTAAGCGTACTACTATCCCTCTGGAGGATAGTTCTTCTTTCAGAGAGCCTATGGACAAGAAAATGGAAACTTTTCTGAGCAAGATGTTTCAACATACAGGGTTTTTATTTCAACTGGCGGCAGCTGTAGCCACGGTTGCTGGAGCCGCTACCTACTGGTGCAACACTCTGTTGGAGCTCATTGAGGTGAAGACTCCCCTCGAGGATATTCAGGAGAGAATTAAAACTCTGAGAATTGCTTACTCCTTCATCTTTGACACGAATATGCAGATTATTCGCCTAAATGCAAAGGCTTTCTGGCTTTGCCGTCCTAGCCCACCGGGCTCTCTGCCTGAAGTCTTGGTCTGCAGATATGACTTCTAAATCCAGACTCCTTTCTCTTCCTTTCAAGGGAAAAATTTTATTTGGTCCAGGGCTGGACTTCATTATTTCTACGGTTACCAGAGGGAAAGTTGCCTTCCTACAGCAGGATAAGAAGAATAGGCCTAAGGGACAGCAATCGTCTAATTTTCGTTCCTTTCGTTCTGACAAATCCCAATGACAGCAATCCTCATCCAAGTCCAAGCAGCCCAAGAGTACTTGGAAGCCGGCTCAGTCCTGGCATAAGTCCAAACAGACTAAGAAGCCCACCAAGAAAAAAACGGCATGAAGGGGCGGCCCCAATCCGGGATCGGATCAAGTAGGGGGCAGACTGTCTCTTTTTTCAGACACTTGGTTCCAGGATGTATAGGATCCTTGGGTTCTGGAGGGTGTATCTCAGGGATACCGGATAGGATTCAAATCTCATCCGCCCAGGGGCAGATTCCTACTCTCCTGACTGTCTACAAGACCAGAAAAGAGGACTGCCTTTTTAGGTTGCGTACGGGATCTCTCCTCTCTAGGAGTAACATAACATACATAGTAACATAGTAGATAAGGTTGAAAAAAGACTGAAGTCCATCGAGTTCAACCTATACAAATCTAAAATACTTACAAAAAGCTCCAGTTAAGCTTAAATAACCCCATTAAAATGTGACCCATTTAATACTAGCAATCATATCCATGAATTTTGTTTATATACAGAAATTTATCCAGACTATTTTTAAATGTATCTATGGTATTGGCATTCACTACCTCCTTTGGTAATGAGTTCCACAATTTTATTGCTCTTACAGTGAAAAAACGTTTCCGTTGCAGGAGATTAAATCTCCTTTCCTCCAACCTTAAATTATGACCTCTTGTCAGAAACAATTTTCTTGGAATAAACAGAGCTTCTGCCATCTCTGTATATGGGCCTTGAATATATTTATATAAAGTAATCATGTCACCTCTCAAGCGCCTTTTTTCTAAAGAAAACAGACCCAGTTTGGCTAGCCTCTCCTCATAGGTTAATTTCTCCAATCCCCTTATTAGCTTTGTGGCCCTTCTCTGAACTTTTTCTAGTTCTGCAATATCTTTTTTAGCAATTGGTCCCCAGAACTGCACTCCAAACTCAAGGTGAGGTCTTACCAGGGCTTTATATAATGACAGAATTATGCTTTCCTCCCTCGAATCAATGCCTCTTTTAATACATGCTAGTATCTTATTAGCCTTTGAAGCCGCTGCCCTGCATTGTGCACCCATCTTTAGCTTGTTATCTATTACTACTCCCAAATCCCTTTCCTCCTGTGTTTGGCTAAGTCTTGTCCCATTTAAAAAATACGTAGCCTGCTTATTTTTACTTCCAAAATTTAGAACCTTGCATTTTTCCGTATTAAATCTCATTTTCCATTCACTTGCCCATAGTTCTAATTTTAGCAAATCCCTTTGTAAATAGAGTTCGTCCTGCTCTGACCTTATGACCTTACTTAACTTAGTATCATCTGCAAAAATAGAGATGTCGCTATTTAATCCTTGCTCCAAGTCATTTATAAAAATATTAAAAAGAGCAGGGCCCAGTACTGATCCCTGGGGGACACCACTGATTACCTTTGTCCAATCTGAGTATGATCCATTTACTACTACTCGTTGCTCCCTATCTTTTATCCAGTTATTTATCCATGAGCTAACATTTTCAGCTATTCCCAGTCCCTTAATTTTGTGCATTAATCTCTCATGTGGCACTGTATCAAATGCCTTTGCAAAATCTAAGTATATCACATCAACTGATTCCCCTTTATCTATATTTTTACTTACTTCCTCATGGAATCTAATTAGATTAGTTTGACATGATCTATTTCTCCTAAAGCCATGCTGATTAGAACTCATAATCTTGTTTACACGAATATGCTCATCAATATAATCCCTTATAATCCCTTCAAATATCTTCCCCACTATTGATGTCAGACTAACTGGTCTATAGCTTCCTGGATCATCCCTGCTTCCCTTTTTGAAGAGAGGCACCACATCAGCTTTACGCCAATCCTGGGGTACCATGCCTGAGGATAATGAGTCTTGAAAAATTAAGAGTAAAGGTTTGTCTATAACAGTGCTAAGTTCCCTTAACACCCATGGGTGTATTGCATCTGGGCCTGGAGTTTTATTTACCTTAATATTTTCCATTTTTTTCCTGATATTCTCTAAACAAAACCCAGTTAGTGGTATGGACTGGCATGTTCTATTCTGTTCCAAAGTATCATTCAATGGTTCCTCTCTTGTGTATACTGAAGAAAAAAACTGGTTTAGTACCTCAGCCTTCTCCCTGTCATTATGTATCATGCTACCCTCCACGCATTTTAATGTACCTATATTATCCTTCTTAGATTTTTTGCTATTTATGTACTTAAAGAACCTTTTAGGGTTGGACTTAGAATCCTTGGCAATTAATTTTTTACCAATACCTACAGCAGAAAGAGGTTTGGAGTTTTATTCAAACCTTTTCATGGTTCCAAAAAAGGAGGGAACTCTTCATCCAATTCTGGAGTTAAAGTGCCTAAACAAGTTTCTGAGTGTTCCCTCTTTCAAGATGAAGACAATACGGTCAATCCTTTCTCAGGTTCAGGAAGGACAGTTTATGACCACCATAGATCTGAAGGATGAATACCTTCACATTCCAATACACAGGGAACATTTTCAGTTCCTGAGGTTTGCCTTTTTGGACAAGCACTTCCAGTTCATAGCTCTTCCGTTTGGCCTAGCTACTGTTCCAAGGATATTTTTGAAGGTTTTTGGGGGCTCTTCTAGCCATTGCCAGAACACGAAGCATTGCAGTAGCGCCTTACCTGGACAATATCTTGGTACAGGCAACATCTTTTCATCTAGCGGAAGAACACTCTGAGTCCCTTCTTCAATCACATGGATTGAAGCTTAACTTGGAAAAGAGTTCTCTTACTCCAAGTACAAGGGTGAATTTCTTGGGGAAATGTCTTTTTGGACAAGCACTTCCAGTTCACAGCTCTTCTGTTTGGCCTAGCTACTGCTCCAAGGATATTTTTTAAGGTTTTTGGGGGCTCTTCTAGCCATTGCCTGAACACGAGGCATTGCAGTAGCGCCTTACCTGGACAATATACTTGGTACAGGCAACATCTTTTCAACTAGCGGAAGAACACTCTGAGTCCCTTCTTCGATCACATCGATGGAAGATTAACTTGTAAAAGAGTTCTCTTACTCCAAGTACAAGGGTGAATTTCCTGGGGACAATAATAGACTCCATATCCATGAGAATATCTCTCACAGATCAGAGAATTTGCAAGCTAACTATTGCATGTCTTGCTCTCAAGGCCTCCTTGAGAACCTTAGTGGCCCAGTGTATGGAGGTGATTGGACTCATGGTGTCCTGTATGGACATCATTCCCTTTGCCAGATGCCATTTCAGACCCTTACAACTATGCATGCTGAGACAATGGAACCAAGACCATTCAGATCTGTCTGAACAGATTGTGCTGGACAGCCTGTCGAGAGACTTGCTCTCTTGGTGGCTCTGTCCGGATCATCTGTCCTAAGGCACGTGCTTCTTGAGACCGCCCTGGGAGATTGTGACTTAGGACGCAAGCCTATCCGGCTGGGGAACCAGTTAGGGTGCAAAGAAGGCACAAGGGCTGTAGACTCAGGAGGAGTCCCTTCCGATTAATGTATTGGAACTCCGGGCAATCTTTAATGCCTTGAAGGCCTGGCCCCTTCTGGGTTTGTCACAGTTTATCAGATTCTAATCAGACAATATAACCTTGGTTGCCTGCATCAACCATCGGGGGGGGGGGGGCGAGAAGTCCCTTGGTGATGAGAGAAATATCTCAGATACTAGAGAGCGTTAAGAGATTTACAGATGTACGCTGTCAATGATCCACATTCCGGGTGTGGACAACTGTGAAGCGAACTTCCTCAGCAGGCAATTATTTCACCGAGGAGAATGGTCTCTCTACCCCAAGGTGTTTGCAGAGATATGCAGCAAATGGAAACAAAAGAGATAGATCTCATGGCATCCCGCCTCAATACCAAGCTACCCAGGTCAAGGAATCCTCAGGCGGAACTGATAGATGCCCTATCAGTATCTTTTTCCTCCATTACCGCTTCTCCCTCGTGTGGTGGCTCACATGAAGCAGGAGTGAGCATCAGTTATTCTGATTGCTTCATCGAAGGCCACAAAGGATGTGGTTTGCAGATCTGGTGGGGATATCCTTAACTCCTCAGTGGAGGTTACCTTGTCGCAGAGATCTGCTGATACTGGGCCCCTTCTTTCATCAAAATCTAGATTCTCTGAGGCTGACTGCGTGGAGATTAAACGCTTAGTCTTAGCCAAGAAAGGGTTTTCTGAGAATGTTATCGACACTCTCGTTCAAGCTTGTAAGCCAGTTACTCATCATATCTACCATAAAGTGTGGAGGACTTTCTTGTACTGGTGTGAAGAGCGTGGCTTTTCCTGGCATAAGGTTAAGGTTGCCAGAATTTTATCTTTTCTCCAGGATTGACTGGAGAAGGGTCTATCTGCTAGTTCCTTGAAGGGACATATATGGCCCTTCAGGTGTGCAGTCCTTTATTAAGGCTCTGACTAGGATCAGACCCATGTTTAGATCTGGGGCTCCGCCTTGGAGTTTCAATCTTGTTCTTAGTGTTTTGCAGCAGGCTCCGTTTGAGCCTATGCATACCATTGACATTAAATTATTATTATTATTATTTTGTTGGCTATTGCCTCTGCATGCAGAGTTTCTGAGATTTCTGCTTTGCTATGTGACCCCCCTTATCTTGTTTTCCATGCTGATAAGTCAGTTTTACATACTAAATTAGGGTTCCTCCCTAAGGTGGTGTCGGATCGTAACATTAATCAAGAAATTGTTGTTTCTTCCTTGTGTCCTAATCCTTCTTCAGCGAAGGAACACTTGCTTTACAATCTAGATGTGGTTCGTGCCTTGAAGTTCTATCTTCAGGCTACTAAGGAATTCAGACAATCTTCCTCTTTGTTTGTCATCTATATGGGGAAGCATTAGGGGCAGAAGGCTACTACGACTTCCCTATCTTTCTAGTTGAGAAGTGTCATCCGCTTAGCTTATGAGACAGTTGGACAACAGCCTCCTGAGAGGATAATGGCTCATTCCACTAGAGCAGTGGCTTCCTGATGGGCTTTTTAGTACGAAGCCTCTATGGAGCAGATTTTTAAGGCGGCCACCTGGTCCTCCTTACACACTTTTTCTAAATTTTACAAGTTGTGTTGTAAAGCTTTCAGGAGAAAAGTTTTGCAGGCTGTGGTGCATTGAACAGGGCACCTCCTTTTTATTCCCAAATTTTATTCCTTCAGTGTCCTCTGGAGCTTGGGTATAGTTTTCCCAACAGCAAGGAATGTAGTTGTGGACTCTCCCTGCCTTATGGAAGGAAAACATAATTTATGCTTACCAGATAAATACCTTTCCTTCCTGGCAGGGAGGGTCCATGACCCCGCACGTAATTTATTTTTGTTGGGCGGCTCCCTTTTTATATTATTTCTTCTTGCACCTTTATACCCTGATGTTTCTCCTACTTTTCCTTGTTCCCTCGACAGAATGACTGGGGGGTATGGGAAGTGGGAGGGATGGCTTGGGTCTCTTTGCCTCCTCCTGGTGGCCAGGTGTTGTATTTCCCAACAGTAAGGAATGAAGTTGTGGACTTTCCCTGCCAGGAAGCAAAGGAATTTATCTGGTAAGCATAAATTATGTTTTTTCCTTTGGTGAAAAAATAGAACTTTGCACGCAATTTACATAGCGCTTATTAATGGCTTTTTACTTGTCATGTGACACCATCAGCAGCCTCTCTGTGATGTGTGTTAAAATGTACTTAATAGCAATAAGTATCCTCCTATATGCCGTGCATTATTCATCTTTATTTATCATAACGTATTCTTATGAGTATTTATTTGTAGGTTTGCACATAGTTAATTATTAATATTCATTAATATTCATTTTTTTATTTATAAAGTTTACAATTGTCTTTTATAGATTTATTTGTACCTCACATGCAACACAACATTTTCCTTTCATAATTCATTTAGAACATACAATTTTAAACAACTTTCTAATTTTGATTCTAATATCAAATTTGCTTAATTTTCTTAGTATCCTTTGCTTAAGGAGCAGCAGCGGTGCACTACTGGGAGCTAGCTAAACACATTAGGTGAGCCAATGACAACAGCCATATTAGCCAATCAGCAGCTAGCTCCCAGTAGTGTACTGCTGCTCCTATCTTAGTATGATTTTCAACAAATAATACAAAAATATCAGAAAACATTACATAAAAGAAGTAGATGGGAAAGTTGGTATAATTGTTTTCTCTATCTTAATCATCAAATACATTTTTTGTCCCCTTAATAAGCCTATAAGCAAAATAATCTCTTACATTTTTATTTGGCAAATATGTATTAGTGATATTTCATCTATGCTATGTCAGATTTAAACTTATTAACTTCATTGCGATGAGACACAAGATTCTATTATTGAAGAAATGCTGCTTTTTGTATCAAGGATTTGTTGCAGGAACTTGATGTCAATGGCAGCAAGGGGCAGGTATGGAAGAACGTTACTGTTGATGAGAAACAAAGAAGCGCTTGTACTTCAGCATCTCAGCAAAGTGTAGAATCAGCCACAAACACCACCAAAGACTCCTACGTACATGAAGGCCAAGGTAAGGAAATATTAGCTTGTGAAGAAGAGACAGTGTGGCATATTTATCAAAATGCTAGCGGACATGATACGATGTAGCGTATCATGTCCGCTGCACATCGATAAATGCCGACAGCATACCCTGTCGGCATTTATCATTACACAAGCAGTTCACTAGAACTGCTTGTGCAATACCGCCTCCTGCAGATTCGCGGCCAATCGACCGCTAGCAGGGGGTGTCAATCAACCCGATCGTATTTGACGTAATAACAAACTACACAGTGACGTAATCACAAACTACACAGTGACATAATCACAAACTACACAGTGACATAATCAATCACAAACTACATAGTGATGTAATCACAAATTACACAGTGATGTAATCACAAACTACACAGTGACGTAATCACAACCTACACAGTGATGTAATCACAAACTATAAAGCTCCTATACTATACTATAGATAAATTAAGTTTAGCTTTTTCCACCCTCTACTTCTCCCCTCCTATTTTTCTCCTCCTCTAATTTTTCTTTCCCTTTTTTAAATTCTATGAGATTTATAGGACAGCAATGACTAGCAGTCCAAAATATATAGCACACTGCAGGCCAAATATGTTTATATTCGTATAATATAGTGTAGTTTGTGATTATGTCACTGTGTAGTTTCTGATTACGTTGCTGTGTAGTTTGTGATTATGTCACTGTGTAGTTTGTTATTATTACGTTACTGTGTAGTTTGTGATTATGTTACTGTGTAGTTTGTGGTTACGTCACTGTGTAGTTTGTGATTATGTTACTGTGTAGTTTGTAATTACGTCACTGTAGTTTGTGATTATGTCACTGTGTAGTTTGTGATTACGTCACTGTGTAGTTTGTGATCATGTCACTGTGTGGTTTTTAATTACGTCACTGTGTAGTTTGTGATTACCTCACTGTGTAGGTTGTGATTACGTCACTGTGTAGTTTGTGATTATTTCACTGTGTAGTTTGTAATTATGTTACTCTGTAGTTTGTGATTAAGTTACTGTATAGTTTGTGATTATGTCACTGTGTAGTTTGTGATTACGTCACTGTGTAGTTTGTGATTATGTCACTGTGTAGTTTGTGATTACGTCACTGTGTAGTTTGTGATTAAATCACTGTGTAGTTTGTGATTACGACATTGTGTAGTTTGTGATTATGTCACTGTGTTGTTTGTGATTATGTCAATGTGTAGTTTGTGATTACGTCACTGTGTAGTTTGTGATTATGTCACTGTGTAGTTTGTGATTACGTCACTGTGTAGTAGACATGTGCCATGCTAAACATTTTGTTTAGTTTTGTTTTGTTTTCATTAGTTAAATAAATAATTTCATTTTGGCAAATTAGTTTAATTAAGTTTAAAAATAAATTTGTTTTGGCAAATTAGTTATGTTAAGTTAAATAGTTTTTCTGATCCATTAGTTTTTTCGGATTCAACCTTTATTCATATGCATTATTCTATTCTGAAGTTTCGTATAGAATAATGCATATGAATAAAGAATGGATCCTAAAAAAATGAAAGGATCCAAAAAACTATTTAATTTAACATAATTTATATGCCAGCGATTGCCGAAACAAAATGATCTAAAACCGCCACCCACATCGCCGACACTAAATAAAGCTATTAACCCCTAAATCCGTCCCCCCACATTGCCAACACTACCTAAACCTATTAACCCCTAAACCGCCCCCCCCCCCCACATCGCCGACCGTTCCTAAACGTTACCAACACTAGCTAAAACACTAAATAAACCTATTGATCCCTAAACCGCCATTCCCAAACATCGCCAACACTAAACCTATTAACCCCTAAATCGCAGTTCCCAAACATCGACAACACTAACTAAACCTATTAATCCCTAAACCGCCGTTCCCAAACATTGCCAACACTAAACCAATTAACCCCTAAACCGCAGTTCCCCATCACTGACACTAACTGAAACACTAAATAAACCTATTAACCCCGAAACCGCCATTCCAAAACGTCGCCAACACTAACTAAACCTATTAACCTAGAATTTAAGTGAAGTGAGTGCCTAAATCAAAGGCTAAGGTGGCATGGTGAAAATACAGATAGTGGTATTTATTCAGATAGCATTAAATCCAGATATAAAATCAACTTAAAATGAAAATAAAAATAATAAAATCATGGATCCATGAATTAACAAACAAACAAAATTAAATAGCACATTAGTATACACAGCACATGTTAAATGACCATATATGTTTAAAAAAATGATGGTGGTGTGCTCTCCTGGGTGACGGCCCTTAATAGTATACCATCTAAGGTACTAATAATATAAGATCTCACTTGTGATGATAGAGGGCTGAAATTATATATGTCCCAGATTGTCATGGATTTCCTTATTCCTTTCTGTCCCTTTAATTTTTACCTGTGCTCACACCTAGCAAGGTTATTTAAAGCCTGGATACGCCTCCCTCCTTGCTTCAGTATTGTTTCCAGTTTAGCATACAGCTTCACAGACCTGCTGCAGGGATTTACCTCTCTCTGTTCAAGTCTAACTATCTGAAGGTATTTAAACCTTTTCTAATACGGAGCCTACTTCAGCAACTGAAAGAGACTTATATGTTAAGTCTGAACATTTCCTAATTTGGATAACAAACACCACTGCTGCATTATTTTCCTGCTTTAATTGCCTCTGGCAGATCAAGTGTTTTCCAAACCGCAACTGCAGTCTCATCCGATATAAGTTGTGAACTTTATAACTTTGTACAGACGCTTAACTTACATTGGACCACACTCACAGGATACATCCTCATATTCCTCTTCACATGCTTCAGGAGTAACGTGATAAATTTCAGACTGAACTTTTGTGAGTAACGCTACAGCACAGCACTAATTACCTGCTCCACCCATCTGCCTGTCAGCTCTCACAAACAGCACAGCTATCAGCGTGTATCACACTTCAATTGACTAACAGCCTGCTGCATCTGTACTGACCTAACGCTCCCCCTGTGTGCTCAGTGACTATTCAGGAAAAGTGTATCCCATCCACGGTGCGTTTGGTTAACAACTGCTGTGCAACCTGATTCAGAAATATTGATCAGGAATTAAAATCAAATAGTAACTTTCAACTGCCATACAGACAGATACATTGTAACTTCCTCATTGTATCTTAAAGTAAGGCATACAATCATATATTTTCCGCAGTTGAGATCCACAACCACAACCAGCTCGTTACATAATACTGAAGCCTATAAAAATGGATCCAGCGGAATTAACTAAAATTGTTTACACTCTCTCCCAGAGGGTGGATCAGCTAAGTCATGGCCTTAGAGAATTACAAGTCCAAAATGAGACACTCAACAATATAATAAAAGACTCAATGAATAAATCAGCCACACCAGAGGCTACCCCAGAACCCCAAGTCTCTATGCCCGACAAAATTCCATGGAGACAGGGCTATGTTCTCTCAGTTCAAAAACTCTTGTTATCTTCTTTTCAGTCTAAAACCTAAAACCTACGCAACTGAACGAGTTAAGGTTTTAACGGTCATTTCCTTTCTGCGAGGTGAACCCCGCAAGTGGGCTGACTCATTCTTTGAACAAGATCATCCTATTTTAACATCACTGGAAGACTTCTTCAAGGAAATGGCAATTCTTTATCAAGATATTAACACTCAGCTTACTGCAGAGACTAAAATGAGGTCTCTTAAACAAGGGAAAAAGCAGGTGGAGGAATATTTAAGTGAGTTCAAGCAATACAGTAAAGATACTGAGTGGACCGATATTGCCCTTAGGAATCAGTACCGTCTAGGTCTAAATGATGCCCTTAAAGATGAACTCGCTCGCATAGAGCTTCCTAGGTCCTTGGAAGGACTAATCACACTAAGCATTCAGATTGATAGAAGGTTGAGAGAACGCAAATCAGAAAAACAAGGTATGGATACTATCACAAGACCCTCTTCTACTTACCAAAAACCTACAGTCACTCAAACCTCAGAACCTATGGATTTGGGATTCACTAGAGGCCCTTTACAACCAGAAGAAAGGAATCGCAGACGCATAAACAACCTCTGCATGTATTGTGCATCAAATGCACATACTGTAAGAGAGTGTCCTATCTTAAAAAGGCAGAAGAAACGTAAGTCCTTCAGAAAAACCACATGCTTAACCACTAATGTTAACCAAGTTGCTTACTGCTCTTTATCTCTTACCTTACAGTGGGATCTACACCAGCAAATCAGTGAAGCCATCATCGACTCTGGGGCACATTCTTCCTATATTGATTCTGTTTTTGTCACTATAAATAAAATACCCACTGTGTTGAAGGCAAGACCTGTGTCCATTAGAGTTATTGATGGTAATACAATTAGTTCCGGTCCTATTACACACCAAACTATTCCCATCAAGGTTTCCACGTCAAGTGCACACACTGAATTCATATCCTTTGATGTGATAAATTCTCCCATGTTTCCCCTGGTGCTTGGTCTACAATGGTTACAGACGCATCAACCCACCATACATTGGGATCGACTCGAAGTCGAATTCCTCTCAGATTATTGCAAGAAAACCTGTTTTCATCATTCCTTGATCTGTTCTATAAATCCTACTGGAAGAATAATTCCTTCTGACTATCAAGATTTTCAAGATGTATTCAGTGAAAAGGAAGCAGAGTCCCTTCCTCCACATCGCCCGTACGACTGTCCTATTCAACTACTTCCAGGTGCTTCCATTCCTTACGGGCACATATACCCTCTATCACAGCCTGAACTAGGTCACCTCAAAACTTACCTTTCAGAGAATTTAAGGAAAGGGTTTATACAACCCTCTTCTTCCCCTGCTGGGGCCGGCATTTTCTTCGTCAGAAATAAGGACAACTCCCTACGCCCTATAATTGATTATAGGGAACTTAATAAACGGACTGTCAAGAACCGCTATCCCTTACCTCTAATTCCCAAACTCCTCGAACGTCTCAGTCAAGCCACCATATACACTAAATTAGACCTACGTGGAGCCTATAATCTCGTTAGGATCCGAAAAGGAGACGAGTGGCTCACCGCCTTCAGAACAAGATATGGGCTCTACGAGTATAAGGTGATGCCTTTCGGGCTCTGTAATGCCCCGGCAATGTTCCAATATCTAATAAACTATATATTCCGTGATCTCCTTGACATCTGTGTAGTTGTATATTTGGATGACATTCTGATATACTCTACTAACATCATTGAACATATAAAACACGTCCGTTGGGTGCTCTCTCGCCTTAGACAACACCGACTTTTTGCCAAATTGGAAAAATGCATCTTCCATACCTCTGTTATTACATTCCTGGGTTATACTATCACTCCCACAGGAATTCAGATGGATGATTCAAAGGTGCAAACTATTAAAAACTGGCCCATACCTTCCTCCAAAAAGGACCTGCAAAAATTCCTCGGTTTCTCCAATTACTATAGGAAATTCATCAAGAATTATTCCTCTCTTACTAAGCCTTTAACTTCTCTTACAAGTGTCAAAACTACCTTCCACTGGACACCTCAAACACAGGCTATTTTCGAACACCTTAAGGATGTTTTCACTAAAGCACCGATTCTTAAGTTTCCAGACCCTGATGCCCATTATGTACTTGAAGTTGACGCCTCCAACTACGCTCTAGGGTCCATTTTGTCTCAACGTAAAACTCCAGAAGATCCACTCCACCCTGTTGCCTTCTTTTCACGAGTAATGACACCAGCCGAATATAACTACCCTGTAGGCGAAAAGGAGTTGTTAGTGATCAAGGTCTCATTAGAACACTGGAGACATCTCCTAGAGGGCAGTAAATTTCCGATACTAATATATACGGACCACAAAAATCTGGAATACCTTCTGACTAACCGTACCTTATCCTCTAGACAGCTAAGATGGAGTTTATTCCTATCAAGGTTTGATTTCCATATAACCTACAGACCAGGCAGTAAGAACGGGAAAGCAGATGCCTTGTCCAGAAAAGATACCAATCCTCATCATTCCGATACTCCTGGTACAGTCATTCCAGCTGAGCATTTCATTACACTATCTCCTACTTATCCTGAAGTCCTTAAACTCCTACAACAGAAAGATATTTCCATTCCTAAGCTTAACCTCACACTGGGACAAGATGGTCTCTATTACCACCAAGGACGTCTTTATGTACCACCTTCCCTTCGAGACAATTTGTTAAAAGAACATCATGACTCACCGATGGCAGGACATCCACAATCCACAATCCACAAAACCTATGATCTTCTTTCACGTACGTACTGGTGGCCTGCTATCAGAACTTCTGTGCAAAGATATGTTCAATCTTGCCACATATGTACAGTTTCCAAGACTGAAAAAAGACCTCCTTTCGGATTACTCTTACCATTACAGATACCTGACCGACCGTGGCAAACCATAGGAATGGATTTCATCGTTGAACTTCCATTGTCACTTGATTACAATACCATACTTGTTGTTGTTGATCATCTTACCAAGATGGCCCATTTCCTCCCATATCATAAGCTCCCAACTTCATCAGAACTTGCAGTTCTTTTCTTGAATAACATCGTCAAATTACACGGTCTCCCAGATTCCATTGTAACTGATAGAGGTAGTCAATTCACCTCCCGTTTCTGGAAAAAATTATGTGACACTATGCAAGTAGAACTCCGATTCTCCTCCTCATTCCACCCCCAATCAAATGGCCAAACAGAGAGAATAAACCAATGGCTCGAACAGTATATTCGTTCTTATTGTTCCAACCACCAAGACCAGTGGGCTAATACCCTTGCTATGGCTGAATATGCATACAACAATTCTACAAGTTCCACTACTTCCAAGACACCATTTTTTGCGAATTATGCTTTTCACCCTTCCTTCCAACTTCACCCTCGGACAGATTCAAACTGTCCCAAGGTTGATGACCTCACTAAGGATCTCCAGGATCTTTTCATAGAACTCAAGAGGCATATAGCTGATGCTCAGGCTCATCAGAGACGTTACTATAACCTCCGAAGACGTCAACCACATTCCTATAAAATAGGTGATCTGGTCTGGCTGTCGACCAAGAATATAAAACTGAAAACCCCCAGCAAGAAACTTAGTGCTGTCTTCATTGGTCCTTATCCTATCACAAAGATTGTGAACCAAAATGCTGTTACCTTGGATCTGCCTTCTACTTTTTGACTTCATCCCACCTTCCACGTCTCTTTGTTAAAACCTCATTGTGAAACTAGACAGGTGGCCAGCCAGATTCCTCCTCTGATCTTACAGGATTCGGACACGGAATACGAAGTTGATGCCATCCTGGACTCCCGTATTTACCGTGGAACTCTTCAATACTTAATCCGTTGGAAAGGATTCTCTGAGGAGAATGACTCTTGGGAACCTTCCTCGAATGTTCATGCTCCCAAATTGGTATCCCTGTTTCACAGGAGGAATCCAGAACGACCTAGATTCGTAGCTGCGGGGCACCTACCCTGAGGTGGGGGGTATGTCATGGATTTCCTTATTCCTTTCTGTCCCTTTAATTTTTACCTGTGCTCACACCTAGCAAGGTTATTTAAAGCCTGGACACGCCTCCCTCCTTGCTTCAGTATTGTTTCCAGTTTAGCATACAGCTTCACAGACCTGCTGCAGGGATTTACCTCTCTCTGTTCAAGTCTAACTATCTGAAGGTATTTAAACCTTTTCTAATACGGAGCCTACTTCAGCAACTGAAAGAGACTTATATGTTAAGTCTGAACATTTCCTAATTTGGATAACAAACACCACTGCTGCATTATTTTCCTGCTTTAATTGCCTCTGGCAGATCAAGTGTTTTCCAAACCGCAACTGCAGTCTCATCCGATATAAGTTGTGAACTTTATAACTTTGTACAGACGCTTAACTTACATTGGACCACACTCACAGGATACATCCTCATATTCCTCTTCACATGCTTCAGGAGTAGCGTGATAAATTTCAGACTGAACTTTTGTGAGTAACGCTACAGCACAGCACTAATTACCTGCTCCACCCATCTGCCTGTCAGCTCTCACAAACAGCACAGCTATCAGCGTGTATCACACTTCAATTGACTAACAGCCTGCTGCATCTGTACTGACCTAACGCTCCCCCTGTGTGCTCAGTGACTATTCAGGAAAAGTGTATCCCATCCACGGTGCGTTTGGTTAACAACTGCTGTGCAACCTGATTCAGAAATACTGATCAGGAATTAAAATCAAATAGTAACTTTCAACTGCCATACAGACAGATACATTGTAACTTCCTCATTGTATCTTAAAGTAAGGCATACAATCATATATTTTCCGCAGTTGAGATCCACAACCACAACCAGCTCGTTACACAGATAGACTGTCCAACTTGTCTTTTTAATGTCTAAATGAATTGATTGTGAAAATCCAGTGCTGGATGTGTTGCTGTTCAAAATCCAATGGGGATGAGGAGAAGAATCAAATGATGAAATAAAGATGGTGAAGATAATGGGAAAAACAGATGTGAAAAAATGGATACTTCGTTAAAAAATGAAAATATGTGAAATATACAAAAATTTGAATAAATGGAAAAATTGAAAGAATAAAAAATGAAAAAAATGAAAATGAAAAATAAAAAAGTATGCAAAAATATGAAAAATATATAAAAAAATGTGAAAAATGTGAAATATGTAAAAATAGTCCTATATGAAAAAAAATCCAATGTGATTTATATAATATAATATGTCCAAAATGTGATAATGGCCCTCTTGTGTATCCTATTAGTCCCATCTGGTGGTGAAAAGATCCTGAAATATTCCAGTTAAATGTCAACGTGTTTCGGCCTGTTAACAGGCCTTTATCAAGACTATAGATCTTAACCTTTGATTTAGGCCCTCACTTCACTTATATTCTAGATCAATATTTACTAAGTCCACTATGAGACCCATTGAAGAGAGCCATAGGTGTTACCACTAGCGCTAGGTCTACTACCACACAACACATTACTAAACCTATTAACCCCTAAACCGCTATTCCCAAAGATCCCCAACATTAACTAAACCTATTAATTCCTAAACCGCCGGCCCCCATATTGCAAAAACCTAAGTTAAACCTAACACCCCCTAACTTTAAAATAATTAAAATAGGCCTAAATTAAAGTTACAATTATTAACTAGCTAGCTAGTTAAATAAATACAAACTTACCTGTGAAATAAAAATAAAACCTAAGCTTACAGTAATATAACTTACTAAAAATAAAAAAACCTAAGATGACTAAAATTAGAACTACAATTACAACAAATAATAAACACTAAAATTGCAAAAACAAAAAAATACCATTACAAAAAATAACAAACGAAATTATCCAAAAATATAAAAATGATTCCTATTCTAATACCCCGTTTTTAAAGTTAACAGCTGTTTTGCAAGAAAATAAAAACAAACACCCCCTAACATTACAAAATCCCCATCCCCAAACCCACAATATAAAATATAACCTAATCTACCCATTGGCATTTGTATGGGCAGCTCTTTTTCGGCCAATTAAAATATAAAAAATTCCTAATCTTAGAAAAAAAAAATCCAATTACAAAAAATAACAAACAAAATTATCCAAAATAATAATAATTATTCCTATTCTAATACCCGGTTTTAAAAAAAAAAACACCCTAAAATAAAAAAAAACCTAATCTATAATAAACTACCAAGGGCCCTTAAAATTGCCTTTTGTAGGGCATTGCCCTAAAGTTAACACTTAACAGCTCTTTTGCTAAGAAATTACAACAAACACCCCCTAACATTACAAACCCCCACCCACCCAAACCCACAAAATAAAAAAACCTAACTAAAAAAAACCTAATCTACCCATTGCTTTAAAAAGGACATTTGTATGGGCATTCAGCTCTTTTACTGCCCTTAAAATAAAAAAAGCCCTAATCTAAAAAAATCACCTAAAAAAAAAAAAAAAAAACCTAACACTAACCCAAAAATTGATACTCACAGTTGCTCAAGTCCGGTAAAAGATCTTCATCCCTGTGGCGAGGCATCTATATCCAGGCGGCTCCATCTTCATCCATCGTGGGACCAGCATCTTCTTCATTCCTGCGGAGGCAGAGCAGTCGATGCACGCAGGCTGTGGTCCAGGCAGAGGTCCATCGGTCTGATGTGGAGGTCCTCTTCATGCGATCGTCCACCGCACACTAAGGATTCAATGCAAGTTACCCCTTTTATATTTTTGGGTACCGTTACATTCCTATTGGCTGAAAATTTTAAATCAGCCAATAGGAATTAGAGCTGCTTAAATCCTATTGGCTGATTTGAACATCCAATAAGATTTAAGCAGCTCTCATTTCTATTGGCTGATTCAAATAAGTTTGTATTTTTTTAACAGGTAAGTTTGTACTTATTTTAACTAGGTAGTTAGTAAATAGTTATATTGTAGCTAGCTTAGGTTTTATTTTTATTTTACAGGTAAGTTTGTATTTATTTTGAAATAGGTAGTTAATAATTATTACTTTAATTTAGGTCTATTTTAATTATGTTAAAGTTAGGGGGTTTTAGGTTTAGGGGTTAATATAGTTTAATTTAGGTTGTTGTGGTTTGGCGGGTGGCGGTTTAGGGGTTAATAGGTTTGTTTAGTGTTTGCTATGTGGGTGTACGACGGTTTAGAGGTTAACAGGTTTAGTTAGTGTTAGTGATGTTTGGGAACGGTGGTTTAGTGGTTAATAGGTTTAGTTAGTGTTGGCGATGTTTGGAAAAAGCGGTTTAGGGGTTAATAGGTTTATTTAGTATTTCCGTTAGTGTCGGCGATGTCAGGGAACTGCGGTTTAGGGGTTAATAGGTTTAGTTAGTGTTGGCGATGTTTGGGAATGGCAGTTTAGAGAGAAATAGGTTTAGTTAGTGTCGGCGATGTCGGGGAACTGCGGATTAGTGGTTGATAGGTTTAGTTTGTGTCGGCGATGTCAGGAAATGGCAGTTTAGGGGTTAATAACTTTATTTAGTGAGTTAGTGTCTGCGATGTTGGGAACTGCGGTTTAGATTAGAACAATGAAAAATTCTAAATATGAATAAAGAATGGATCAGAAAATTCGGAAACTGATTTATTAATTTTCTGAATTTTTCAGAATTTTAGTTATGGAGCGAATTCAGAAATTCAGATTCATTCGAATCTCCGAATCGGCCAAAAACGAATTGCACATGAACTGAACATGTCTACTGTGTAGTTTGTGATTATGTCACTATGTAGTTTGTGAGTACGTCACTGTGTAGTTTGTGATTACGTCACTGTGTAGATTGTGATTATGTCACTGTGTAGATTGTGATTATGTCACTGTGTAGTTTATGATTATGTCCCTGTGTAGTTTGTGATTATGTCCCAGTGTAGTTTGTGATTACATCACTGTGTAGCTTGTGATTACGTCACTGTATAGTTTATGATTACATCACTGTGTAGTTTGTTATTACATCACTGTGTAGTTTGTGATTACATCACTGTGTAGTTTGTGATTACGTCACTGTGTAGTTTGTGATTATGTCACTGTGTAATTTGTGATTATGTCACTCTGTAGTTTGTGATTACGTCACGGTGTAGTTTGTGATTATGTCACTGTGTAGTTTGTGATTACGTCACTGTGTAGTTTGTGATTATGTTACTGTGTAGTTTGTGATTATGTTACTGTGTAGTTTGTGATTATGTCCCTGTGTAGTTTGTGATTATGTCACTGTGTAGTTTGTGATTATGGGCTCCATGTACGAAGCAGCGTAAGCTGCTCCGGAGCCTTTGCGGGGCAGGTTCGCATATGCGAGCCTGCTTCCCGCAATGTAAGAAGCAGCGGTCATTCGACCGCTGCTTCCTACACCCTACGCCACCTCTTAGGTGGCGAAGCAAAATCACAGAGAGCTCGCTCGCTCTCGGTGATTGACAGCCCCTTCAGTCGCGTGATTGGTCGCGCGACTGAAGGGGCGGGCATTACACACTCCGCTGAGTGTGTAATGATACATACGGGCAAGTTGATCAATAGATCCGCTGCCCGTGTGTAGCGGAGGCGGGCGGACAGCTTCGCGAGTTAAGAAGCTGTCCGCCCGCCTCTTAGTACATGGAGCCCTATGTCACTGTGGAGATTGTGATTATGTCACTGTGTAGTTTGTGATTATGTCACTGTGTAGTTTGTGATTATGTCACTGTGCAGTTTGGGATTATGTTACTGTGTAGTTTGTGATTACGTCACTGTTTAGTTTGTGATTACGTCACTGTGTAGTTTGTGATTACGTCACTGTGTAGTTAGTGATTACGTCATTGTGTAGTTTGTGATTATGTCACTGTTTAGTTTGTGATTACATCACTGTATATTTAGTTGGAAGCTCCTTTTTTCTAAAAGTTGAACTTTTTGTGCGTCCGTTTTTTACTTACAACTCATGAACGTATGAGCTCAACCTGATGCACTCAAAGAGCCTCCGTCTAGTCCGAAGTTAAAGAGCGGGAGAGACAAGTGCAAATTTAGATTATGCTCAGTAGAGATGTTTACTTTCAACTTGTAATATGTGTACCTGATTCTCCCACGATTGTAGAGCGCACCACTAACACACAGTTCATGCTGATAACAGGCTCCAATGTCTTTGCTCAGGAAGAAGGTTCCCTTATTAACTCCAGTTACATCAGTAGCTGATATCTCTCAGTGCTCTGGCCATATCCAGCTGCAGCTGTACAGGAAGTAAATAAGGAAGGAATGATATCATTCCTATGGATATGACCAGAGCACTGAGAGACATCAGGTATTGATGTAACTGGAGTGAAACATTGAACCTTCTTCCTGAGCGCAGACATTGGAGCCTGTTATCAGCATGAACGCATGTGTGTTAGTGGTGCGCACTACAATCATGGGAGAATCAAGTGTTTGTTACAGCTGCAAGACAAGCAGTGTTTTGAAGGAGCTGCATCTTTGGATTAATCAATTGAAAGGCTTTTCCAACAAGAAACATTTGTTTCTCTTTTGGTGACTACATCATTTCCAAATCTCCCTCCCACAGAGGACATTAAGTAAGACTGTACATTTGTACGGTGTGGTAATTTCGCTAACAGTGTTTGTTTTTTATTTTTGTAATATGTGCACAAGTTAATGCATACGTGGTATTGCTATATTGTGGTCTATGTTGCACTTGCAATCTAGCATGTAATGGTTTGTGGTTTAACAGGTGACTCTAGAATGATTTTGGGCCAGATTACGAGTGGAACGCTAGTTGGCCCTCCCACTCGAGAGTTACTTGCGATAGTTGGACTTGTATTATGCGTTGAAAGTAAACTGCTTTCGCTCTCGTACGCTAACCCGACGAGTGCAAAAAGCCGAACTTAAAATATTGAGTGTGCATTTAAGTATTCTCCCATAGAAGTCAATGGAGAAAAAGAAGTGGAAAAAAACACCCTACATGAGCTTAAACCCATTCACATATTCTCATGTGCTCTAACCTGACATGAAAATATGAATATTTCACATTCCAATGTTCTTGTCAGGGTTTTTTCCCTGTTGTGTTTGCCATGTGCTGCTGGCAGCCATTTTACTCACCTCTCTTCTTGAATATGGTGCATTGTAGGGGATGCTGCTCATTTCCTGCACTTCCTTTTATGGCCAGATTGCAGTGCATGTGAGACAGGATGCAGTCTCAGAATTGTGATGTCATCACTTATTATTTAAAGGGCCTCTGTTCAGTATGCTTTGCCTTTGCGTTGTCTCAGACCTGTTTGTGAGAGTTCCTGTGTATTACCTGGCTGCCTGACGTACTTCCTGATTCCTGATCCCTGGCTTGCTCCTGACTCTGCTGTTTTCCTTGTTCCTGATTCCGGCTCGTCTGACTATTCGCTTTGGCTCCTGACTCGGCTCGTCTGACTACCAGCTCTGGTTTTGACTCCTGGCTTGTTATTTGACTTGTGGACTTTTTATTAATTTTTGCTATTAATAAAGGTGTGATTATTTTTGCACTTCTCGTCTCAGTCTGATTCCTGGCATCCTGACCGTTCTTCACATATCAGAATATGTTCTAATTATTTATTAATACATATTTCTACATATATCTAATGGTATTTTGGTACACTTAATATATACAGGTGTATATATATATATATATATATATATATATATATATATACACATATATATATATATATATATATATATATATATATATATGCAGTATATACATACATGATTATATATAGGCATAGCTATATACAGCTATAGATAGGAATATCTATTATAAATACATAGAACATATTCTGCTATGTGCAGAACATTAAAATGTGAAACAGTAAATGCATTGTTAAAACATTTATTAAAATGTAATATTGCATAAATATGTTTTACTTGTTTTCATCTACTTAACTGCACAGGGCTCCAATTAATTTATATATATGTTTTATGTGTGTACGTTTGTATTTATGTGTTTATATGTGTATATTTGTCTTTAAATACATACATACACATATAAATACATAAATACATATGTGCATATATACAGACATATTCCAATACATACATATCCATCTTTTAACATGTATATGTATGGATCTCTGTGTTAAAGCCCTGTGCCTGCCTTTTTTTTCTAACACCTGATATCTCATATCTTTGAGCCCTCATAACTTTTTTGTGTAATATTTTTTTTAAAATAATTTTTATTAGAAGGTGTTATTATGATTGTAACTGTACTTTGCAGTGTATTTTTTATGTGTTTTGTGACACTTTTTTGTTTAACGAAACAACTAACCAGAGCTTTTAAGTTGCGCTAACCTGAACGATTGTGTTTTCTTTCAACTTGTAATGCAAGTGATAAACCCAACGCATGCAAACACCAGCGATAAACCCCTTATTGCTTGCGCACAAACCTTTGAGCTCCACTAATCTGGCCCTTAATGTTTTAATTTGATTACTTTTTTAGGGCCCTTAGTTTTTCATTAATATATATATATTATCATCAAGTCTTCTTCCCATCTTACATGCAGCCTTCCTGTCAGACAAGTTTTAAAAGTGTATCTTAAAATAATAAAAACATTTAACCCCTAACCCTATAAAGTAAACTAAGGTGAATTATGTAATATCTTTTTTTTATTCCTGCCTGGGACTGAACACTATAAATAATATGATGCTGATTTATTATACCAGTAGCAAGACAAAACCTTGGATAGTTTACTTGTTTTAACTTTGACCAGCTAAAACCTAATGTATTTAAGACCTGACATTTTGCACTTTGATGCATTTTTACAGGATCCTACTTGCATGAAGCAGCTGCTCTTATGAAAGTTCTGAAAATCTTGTTAATAAAAATGAATGCAGAGATAATGACAGTCAAAAAAGAAAGGAAAATAGAAAAGAAAGATGCCGCGGAATACAATCAGCATGGTCTGGCAAAACCAAGTGAGCAGGAACAGGTAATAATTAAATGGACGTGAAATCCCACATTTTTATTTTATGTTTCATATAGAACACACAATTTTAAACAGCTTTCCAATTTTTCTATTATCAAATCTGCATCATTTTCTTTGTATCCTTTGTTGAAGAATCAACAACTCACTACTAGGAGCTAGTTAAAATCTCTGATGGCCAGATTAAAAGATGCACAATAAATGTATTTCTTTTACAAGATATGACGAGTCCATGGATTTCATCCTTACTTATGGGATATCGCCTCCTGGTCAGCAGGAGGAGGCAAAGAGCACCACAGCAGAGCTGTATAAATAGCTCCTCCCTTCCCTCCCACTCCAGTCATTCTCTTTGTGTTAGTAAGATAGGAGTGATGGCAAAGTGAGGAGTTAGTAAAGATTCTTCAATTGGAACAGCCAATAGAATGCGAGCTCAATCTGATTGGCTGATACAATAAGCCAATCGGATTGAACTTGAATCTGATTGGCTGATTCCATCAGCCAATCAGAATTTTCCTACCTTAATTCCGATTGGCTGATAGAATCCTATCAGCCAATCGGAATTCGAGGGACGCCATCTTGGATGACGTCCCTTAAAGGAACCTTCATTCGGACTTAGGACGTCGCAAGAAGAGGATGGATCCGCGGCGGAGGTCTTCAACATGGAGCCGCTTGTCACCGCTTTGAAGAAGATGGTTGCCGGTCCGGATCTACTCTTCTGCCTGGATAGGAGGAAGACTTTGGAGCCTCTTCTGGACCTCTTCAGCCGCCGCTTGATAGAAGACTTCAGCCGGATTATGGATCGCCAGCCCCCGCTTGGGCTTGGATGAAGACTTCGGAGGCTTGGATGAAGACTTCGGAGGACGGATCGGTGAACCTGGCATGGTGAAGATAAGGTAGGAAGATCTTCAGGGACTTAGTGTTAGGTTTATTTAAGGGGGGTTTGGGTTAGATTAGGGGTATGTGGGTGGTGGGTTGTAATGTTGGCGGGGGTATTGTATGTTTTTTTTACAGGCAAAAGAGCTGAATTATTTGGGGCATGCCCCGCAAATGGCCCTTTTCAGGGTTGGTAAGGTAAAAGAGCTTTGAACTTTTTTAATTTAGAATAGGGTAGGGCATTTTTTTATTTTGGGGGTCTTTGTTATTTTATTAGGGGGCTTAGAGTAGGTATAATTAGTTTAAAATTGTAATATTTTTCTAATGTTTGTAAATATTTTTTTATTTTTTGTAACTTAGTTCTTTTTTATTTTTTGTACTTTAGTTAGTTTATTTAATTGTAGTTATTTGTAGGTATTGTATTTAATTAATTTATTGATAGTGTAGTGTTAGGTTTAATTGTAGGTAATTGTAGGTAATTTATTTAATTAATTTAATGATAGTGTAGTGTTAGGTTTAATTGTAACTTAGGTTAGGATTTATTTTACAGGTAATTTTGTAATTATTTTAACTAGGTAGCTATTAAATAGTAAATAACTATTTAATAGCTATTGTACCTGGTTAAAATAAATACAAAGTTGCCTGTAAAATAAATATTAATCCTAAACTAGCTACAATATAATTATAATTTATATTGTAGCTATATTAGGGTTTATTTTACAGGTAAGTATTTATCTTTAAATAGGAATAATTTATTTAATAAGAGTTAATTTATTTCGTTAGATTTAAATTATATTTAACTTAGGGGGGTGTTAGTGTTAGGGTTAGACTTAGCTTTAGGGGTTAATACATTTATTATAGTAGCGGTGTGGTCCGGTCGGCAGATTAGGGGTTAATAATTGTAGGTAGGTGGAGGCGACGTTGGGTGCGGCAGATTAGGGGTTAATAAATATAATATAGGGGTCGGCTGTGTTAGGGGCAGCAGATTAGGGGTACATAGGTATAATGTAGGCTGCGGCGCTGTACGGAGCGGCAGATTAGGGGTTCAAAAAAATATGCAGGTGTCAGCGATAGCGGGGGCGGCAGATTAGGGGTTAATAAATATTATGTAGGTGTCGGCGGTATTAGGGGCAGCAGATTAGGGGTACATAGGGATAACGTAGGTGGCGGCGGTTTGCGGTCGGCAGATTAGGGGTTAAAAATTTTTAATAGAGTGGTGGCGATGTGGGGGGGCCTCGGTTTAGAGGTGCATAGGTAGTTTATGGGTGTTAGTGTACTTTAGAGCACAGTAGTTAAGAGCTTTATAAACCGGCGTTAGCCCAGAAAGCTCTTAACTACTGACTTTTTTCTGCGGCTGGAGTTTTGTCGTTAGATTTCTAACGCTCACTTCAGCCACGACTCTAAATACTGGCGTTAGAAAGATCCCATTGAAAAGATAGGATACGCAATTGGCGTAGGGGGATCTGCGGTATGGAAAAGTCGCGGCTGCAAAGTGAGCGTTAGACCCTTTCCTGACTGACTCTAAATACCGGCGGTAGCCCAAAACCAGCGTTAGGAGCCTCTAACGCTGGATTTGATGGCTAACGCCAAACTCTAAATCTAGGCCCAAGTATTTTAACTCAGGCTGATTTTCGTCCACAGGGCTATGGGAGGGAGAGGACCTCTGAAAACCTGTTTGGACTGCCATGCTGTCGCACAGCATTCAAGGTAAGTGCTAACTTTATTATCTCTGGGGACGAAGATAATCTCAGAAGAAAGTCAGCACTACTTTTATGCCCTGCAGAGCACAGTTCATAAGAATGTGAGCTTCTGCATTACAGGGGTCTTTTGTGTACAGATTATATAGTATATTCTGTCTTTTATACTTCCTCCCGGTGCTGATACTAAAGATGGCAACCAGGAGATTATATATGAATCTTCATAAGTCCCTGCAGTATAGTTACAGTAAATATGTGAAGCTTCTGCAGTGTATTTTGGTTTTTGTACTTCCTCCTGGTGCCGATAATGAAGCATGGCGACCGGGAGACTACATAAGAACCTTGTTAGGTTTCTGTTGTATAGTTATTGGTATTTATGTACAGCTTCGGCAGTGTATACTACTTGTTATACTTTTCCCGGCGCCTATACTAAAGATGGCGACCGGGAGGTGACATTAGAGCCTTGTTAAGTTTCTGCATTATGTGACGCAACTGCAGTATATTCTGTTTGTTTGTACTTACTCCCGGTGCCTCTACACTACAGCACAGCGACCAGGAGATTGCAGGACGGGGGCCTTTGTATTTAACCTGTACAGTTCTTATTTTATGAAGCGCTCCCGTTGCCTGTTATAAAGCGTGGCGACAGGGAGGTTGCCTACCAATTGTAGGCATGCATATACTACACAGTCTGTTGTGTTTTCATACTTGCTCCCGGTGCCTATAAAGTTAAGCTACCCGGTGATTGCATGGGGCAGTGTGTCTCATTTTAATGGCGCAATATGATGTGTGTAGTGTTTATTTGACTCCCGTAATCGAAAGTAGTGGTATGACGACCGGGAGATTGCTTGCAAACTGTATTATCTATAGAACAGTTTATTTCTACACGGGTTATTGTTATTTTATCGCTCCCGGCACTTATACTTTAAAATGGCGACCGGGATTTGGCTTAGGTAACGCCCACGATGGGCAGAGCTTGGTGCTGTGTTGGTACGCGCTTCTTTGTTGGGGAGAAGTTCAGCGTGGCGCCTGGGGGAATCCACTGCCTTCCTCTTGCTTCCGGTTATCGAAACGTTTTTTATCACATTAATTGCGCTTCAGTCAGCGCTATAGAGACAACTTAGTGAAGGCTGCCTTTCATCTCGGCGGGGTCTAACTAAGATGTGCAGTTCCACTTGCTTCTTATCCTATAATAAATGTTTTCATATCAGCATTTACAGTCATAGTCCCAGTAGTATATATGGAATGCTCCTGACATACCAAGGGATTGAGACTTTTTAGGTATCTACCTTAACTTAGATTGAGGGGGTGTATAATTGATTTTATGTCACACATGCAGTACCCTGCGGTTCCTCACTCATTTCATTTGGGGTTAATCACAAAGCATCGCTTCATTTGTATTATGGCGATCACTTGTATAGAGTAACATTTATATTATATATATATAAAAAAAAAAAACAAAGTTACCTTTAAATATTTAAAGAGACGGTAACGGTTTTTTGATGTGTTACTTTTTGTCATGACATCCCGACTGCTCACTTGTATTATTCATCGTTGTGACTCAGGATGGCTCAGAACGCCTACTACGGGCTCCTTGTTCTGTAACATAGTTAACTTTGTGGTACTGATAATCCCTTTCTATTTCTCATTTTTTGAAGGGATCTTTATCTTGATGAAGATACTCTTGTCCCAGCTTACCACTTTTTTAAGTGACACTGCGCATGATATCCTACTAATTCCTAGAGGTCAACACATGCGGTGCTCTGCTTTTCCTGTATTAACTATGGGCTATTTGGTTCTGACAGCCAACGGTGTACATTGCCGCCATCTCTAGTGCAGCGGCTTATTGAGTTGATGTGTTATCTGAGGTCCTAGGGACTGAGATTTCTCTGCCTGTGATTCAAGGCCTGATACGGCCTTCAAATTTATAATTGCTTTCATTTAGGAGGCGTACCTTCAAGAACCTACTCCCAGCTGACGAGTGGCAATAACCACGAAACAGCTGTCCTGGGATTGGTTGAAATCACTGTACTAACCCTAGCTTAGCATAAAAGCTGTGTAATGCAGAAGTGTTATGGCATAAAGGGAAATCTGACTTAGAAAGCAGGCTAAAAGTAAAATGGGTGAGTCATTGGGTAGACTTCTTTCTTTGTCGAGGTTTGGATAAGAGATGTTCAGGATCTCTGGATACTTGACATTATGTCTCAGTGGTATCATTGGGAGTTCAGAAATTCTCCCCCCAGAGGATGATTTCTTTTTTCTCGGTTATCTGTAGACCAGATAAAAGGAATGGTGTTCTTACATTGTGTAAGAGATTTCTTTTCCATGGGAGTAATATGACTCGGGAACAGGGACAGGAATTTTTACTTAATTCTTTTTGTAGTTCCCAAGAAGGGAACGTTCCGGCCCATTTTAGACCTCAAAGAGTCTAACCAAGTTTTGCAGGGTTCCCTCTTTCAAGATGGAAACTATTCGTACCATTCTTCCATTGATCCAGGAGGGTCTATTTATGGCTACCATGGATCTAAAGGATGCATGTCTCCATGTTCCTTCCCACAAGGATCAGGATCAACATTTTCAGTTCATGGCTCTTCCTTTTGGTCGGGCCACAAGCACCCAGAATTTTAACAAAGGTTCTGGGGTCTCTGCTAGCGGTTCTCAGGCCGCGGGGCATTGCAGTGGCGCCTTATCTGGACGACATTCTGATCCAGGCGTCGTCTTATCAACTAACAAGTTCTCATACGGGCATTGTTCTGTCCTTTCTGTGGACTCACGGGTGCAAGGTGAATCTAGAAAAGAGTTCATTAATTCCTCAGACAAGGGTTCCTTTTCTGGGAACTCTAATCGACTCTCTATCCATGAGAATCTTTTTGACGGAAGTTAGAAAGTTAAAGATTCTGGAAGCCTGCCTTCCCTTCAGTCCAATCCTCGGCCATCAGAGGCTCAGTGCATGGAGGCAATTGGATTGATGGTGGCAGCAATGGCCTCTACAACTGAGCATGCTCAGACAATGGAATGGAGATTATAAAGAATTTTCTCCTCAAATAGATCTGGATCAGGAGACAAGAGTCTCTCTTCTTTGGTGGTTGTCGCAGGATCATCTGCCCCAAGGGACGTGCTTCCGCAGACCTTCATGGGTGATAGTGACAACGGACGCCAGTCTACTGGATGGGATGTAGTCTGGAATTCCCTGACATCTCAGGGTGTGTGGACTCAGTTAGAGTCTCTACTTCCAATCAATATTCTGGAGTTGAGGGCAATATTCAATGCTCTTCAGGCTTGGCATCAGTTGGCTTTGGTCAAATTCATCCGATTTCAGTCGGACAACATCACGACTGTGGCTTACATCAATCATCAGGGAGGAACAAGGAGTTCCTTAGCAATGACAGCAGTATCCAAGATATTCCGGTGGGCGGAGGCTCACTCTTGTTATCTGTCAGCAATCTACATCCCAGGAGTGGACATCTAGGAAGCGGATTTTTTGAGCAGACAGAAGTTTCTTCCAGGGGAATGGGAAATCCATCCGGAGGTCTTTACCACCCTGTTTCTCAGATTGGGCAGGCCGGAGTTGGTTTTCATGGAATCTCGTCAGAATGCCAAGTTCCAGAGATACGGATCCAGGTCCAGGGATCCTCAGGCCGAACTGATAAATGCCTTGGCAGGGCCTTGGTCGTTCAACCTAGCTTATGTGTTTCCACCGTTTGCTCGGGTCAAACAGGAGAGGGCTTCAGTGATTCTCATCACTACTGCGTGGACTCACATGACTTGGTATGCCGATCTGGTGGACATGTTCTCTCTGCCACCGTGGAAGCTTCCATTGAGGCGGGACCTTCTCATTCAGGGACCCTTCCATCATCCAAATCTAATTTCTCTACAGCTGACTGCTTGGAGATTGAACGCTTGATTTTATCTAAGCAAGGGTTCTCTGATTCGGTCATTGATTCTTTGATGCAGGCACGTAAGCCTGTAAGCCTGTTTATAGAAAAATTTACCATAAGATATGGAGTAACTATCCTTTTTGGTGTGAATTCAAGGGTTACTCATGGAGTAAGATTAGGATTCCTAGGATTTTATCCTTTCTCCTAGAAGGATTGGAGAAAGGGTTGTCGGCAAGTTCCTTAAAGGGACACATTCTGTTCTATCTATTTTGCTTCACAAACGTCTGGCAGATGTTCCGGATGTTCAATCTTTTTGTCAGGCTCTGACCAGAATCAAGCCTGTGTTTAGACCAATTGCTCCTCCTTGGAGTTTGAATTTAGTTCTTAATGTTCTTCAAGGGGTTCTGTTTGAACCTATGCATTCCATAGATATTAAGTTGTTATCTTGGAAAGTTTTATTTTTTGTTGCTATGCTTATGCTCGCAGAGTTTCTGAGCTTTCAGCATTACAATGTGATTATCCTTATCTTATTTTTCATTCCGATAAGGTAGTGCTGCGTGTCAAACCTGGTTTTCTTCCTAAGGTTGTTTCTAACAAGAATATTAAACAGGAAATTGTTGTTCCTTCATTGTGTCCTATTCCTTCTTCTAAGAAGGAGTGTCTGTTACATAAATTGGACGTAGTCCGTGCCCTGAAGTTCTACTTACAGGCGTCTAGGGAATTTCGTCAATCATCTTCTTTATTTGTTGTCTTTTCTGGGAAACGTAGGGGTCAGTAAGTTACGGCTACCTCTCTTTCTTTTTGGCTGAAGAGTATCATCCGTTTTGCATATGAGACTGCTGGACAGCAGCCTCCTTAAAGAATTACAGCTCATTCCACTAGGGCTGTGGCTTCCTCGTGGGGATTTTAAAATGATGCTTCTGTTAAGCGGATTGCAAGGCTGCAACTTGGTTGTCTCTTCACATTTTTTATTTTTTTTACAAAATTGATACCTTTGCCTTGTCTGAGGCTATTTTTGGGAGAAAGGTTCTTCAAACAGTGGTGCCTTCAGTTTAGGTTCCTGTCTTGTCCCTCCCTTTCATCCATGTCCTATAGCTTTGGTATTGTATCCCATAAGTAAGGATGAAATCCGTGGACTCTTCATATCTTGTAAAAGAAAAGGAAATTTATGCTTACCTGATACATTTATTTATTTTACGATATGACGAGTCCACGGCCCACCCTGTCATTTTCTAAGACAGGTCTTTATTTTTATTGTACTTCAGTCACCTCTGCACCTTGACTTTTCCTTTCTCTTCCTAACTTTGGTCGAATGACTGGAGTGGGAGGGAAGGGAGGAGCTATTTATACAGCTCTGCTGTGGTGCTCTTTGCCTCCTCCTGCTGACCAGGAGGCGATATCCCATAAGTAAGGATGAAATCCGTGGACTCGTCATATCGTAAAAGAAATACATTTATCAGGTAAGCATACATTTCCTTTTTTTTCGATCATGTGCTACTGCGCTCAAAGTAAAAATGTATTCCAGCTGCAGGTTAAAAGTAAAATGTTGGTACGAGAGTGAAAAACAAAGAACTTCTTCCCATAGTTATTTCTATGTTCTTCACACAGAACAAAATGTTATTTATATATATACTAGGAGTTAAGCCTGCCCTGAGGGAAGTCTATTGTTGTAGAGTAAGGTTCCTCTTGGGGGGGCAAGGGATCTCACCACCCTGCTATTTTCGGGAATCCACCTGGATGCAGCTCAGGGGCGAGATTGCATATGCGGAGTAGGTTTTAGCGCAAATGCTGAAACCCGCACCGCTCGTAAGTTCACTTCGCACATGGATTAAATCACATATACGGTGCCGGCAGATCATATACTGCCGTAAGTCGGATAAACTGGCGATGTTCATAAATGTGGGGAAATACACATTTCTGGAGTCGCCAATGACTTACGGCAGTTTATAAACTGCCAGCGTGTAAGAAAAAAACAAAATTGTTGTATCGCCCGTAAAAGTCTAACCTGCCTCCCAAAAATAAACCAGACACGTCAAAACCCCTATTTCCAGTTGCGAGACCTCACTCCCCCGCGGTCTCGCAACTAATAAAAAGGTGTATTAACCTCTAAACTGCCATCCTCCCACAGCGCAACTACTAGCAAAAGTATTAACCTCTAATCCGCCAACCCGCAACATCGAAATCTACTTCATACAGTTATTAATCACTAAACCGACAAACCCCCTACATCGCAATCTACCTAATAAAGTGATTAAACCCCTAATCCGCCATTCACCCACAACGCAAATAACCTAATTAAAGTATTAACCCTTAGACAGCCAACCCCCCATAAAGCGATCTACCTAATAAAGTGATTAACCCCTAATCTGCCATCCAACCACAATGCAAATAACCTAATTAAAGTATTAACCTCTAAATCTTAAACGGAAGAATAAAGGATATGTTTATAGGGAATTGCTAAACGTTAAAAGCGCAAATTAATCTATAAGGCCACTCTAAAAATAAATATCTCCTTCCAAGATATTAAGTGTAGGTTATATTAAACAAGAAAGAGAGGGCGCTTAAAGCTATAGGATGATGGATAAATGTATAAAAGTTAAGTAACTTACAATCGATACCGTTCAATATATTTGAAACAGTTATTAAAGGGACACTCAAGTCAAAATTAAACTTCATGATTCAGATAGAGCAGCAAATTTAAACAACTTTCCAATGTACTTCCATTAACAGAATGTGCACAGTCTTTTTATATTTACACTTTTTGAGTCACAAACTCCTACTGAGCATGTGCAATAATTCATAGCATATAGTGTACGTATATGCATTTGTGATTGGCTGATGGCTGTCACATGGTACAGGGGGAGTGGAAATAGACATAACTTTGCAATTTACTTAACAAAAATCTACTACTCATTTGAAGTTTAGACTAAGTGCTATTGCATTGTCTTCTTATCAAGCATTTGTTAATTATGCAAATCTACAATGTTGACTGGTCCTTTAATCTGTATCTGATTTTTGTGAAACACTTTATTCGAACAAAAACACAATCCATACATATGGGGCAATTGAAGTAGGCAATTTCATAAAAATAGAATTAATAAAAATAGTATAAAAATATCTTATTGGTGTGCATTAATTGTTTTCTGGGGAAATTCACTTCCCGTACTAAAAATTGTTTTAAAATATAAAAAAACCTCATACAAAATACATAAATCAGATCACACATAAAAAACTTGATGTCACCACATAAAAGTTATTTCAGTTCTTACTTGAATGAATCACTATGAGATTGCTGTGAAAAACAAGTGTTTTTTGAATAATGTAGTATATAACTGTTACTTATAACAGATGTTTGTAATCGGTCACGCAGTATGCACTGAAACACCAATCCCTTTTGTTTGTTCCAAGTGTTTATGTAAGTTCCCTTGACTTTGTAAGTCCTTTTACTTTTATCAGATCACAGTTCTTATTATTTAGGTTTACTGATAATTTTGCCTTACCGAACCTTCTCTTTGGAGTTTTTTCTCTTTGGTTTTGAGAAAAGACTGCTCCTGTGTTATTCCTCCTTACTTGTCAGTTGAAGTTGTTCTGTACCCGCCAAAGCGGTAGTCCTGTGGTCGAACTGACGTTTGTGTGCGTGAGTGTTGTTCTTTAGTGTCGTTGGGATTTACTATACTTGCGCAAGTAATCTAAATTATAAAACCACACTCACCGCTGTCTGATATTTCCCTGGGGTTCTGCACTTAAGTACTAAGTGTACGCAGAATGTCTTTGGGAATTTTGACAAACACAGATCCTATGGGGGTATATATATTCCACGGGTTCTCATTCTAAACACTCACACTCGGCTTTCTACGC
Organism: Bombina bombina; assembly: GCF_027579735.1. Taxonomy (NCBI): domain Eukaryota; kingdom Metazoa; phylum Chordata; class Amphibia; order Anura; family Bombinatoridae; genus Bombina; species Bombina bombina. The sequence continues at coordinate 317,684,696 of NC_069506.1, forward strand.
GTTTCACCCTGTCATTAGGGCTTTATCAAGATGCCATGTGTGATTTCCTTCCACTCTTCCAATACGATCCTTCCTTTTCATTGGTCCATTTTTTTTTTTAACCTATCTAGTTTGTTCTAAAGAGAGGCTGTTTTTTCCACTAACTGTTTTCTTAAAAGGATATACTTATTTATGCTGGTCCTTATGATGCAGTGCATGACCTTATTCTCTTTTGTTCCTTTTTCGTATACAGGGAGTGCAGAATTATTAGGCAAATGAGTATTTTGACCACATCATCCTCTTTATGCATGTTGTCTTACTCCAAACTGTATAGGCTCGAAAGCCTACTACCAATTAAGCATATTAGGTGATGTGCATCTCTGTAATGAGAAGGGGTGTGGTCTAATGACATCAACACCCTATATCAGGTGTGCATAATTATTAGGCAACTTCCTTTCCTTTGGCAAAATGGGTCAAAAGAAGGACTTGACAGGCTCAGAAAAGTCAAAAATAGTGAGATATCTTGCAGAGGGATGCAGCACTCTTAAAATTGCAAAGCTTCTGAAGCGTGATCATCGAACAATCAAGCGTTTCATTCAAAATAGTCAACAGGGTCGCAAGAAGCGTGTGGAAAAACCAAGGCGCAAAATAACTGCCCATGAACTGAGAAAAGTCAAGCGTGCAGCTGCCAAGATCCACTTGCCACCAGTTTGGCCATATTTCAGAGCTGCAACATCACTGGAGTGCCCAAAAGCACAAGGTGTGCAATACTCAGAGACATGGCCAAGGTAAGAAAGGCTGAAAGACGACCACCACTGAACAAGACACACAAGCTGAAACGTCAAGACTGGGCCAAGAAATATCTCAAGACTGATTTTTCTAAGGTTTTATGGACTGATGAAATGAGAGTGAGTCTTGATGGGCCAGATGGATGGGCCCGTGGCTAGATTGGTAAAGGGCAGAGAGCTCCAGTCCGACTCAGACGCCAGCAAGGTGGAGGTGGAGTACTGGTTTGGGCTGGTATCATCAAAGATGAGCTTGTGGGGCCTTTTCGGGTTGAGGATGGAGTCAAGCTCAACTCCCAGTCCTACTGCCAGTTTCTGGAAGACACCTTCTTCAAGCAGTGGTACAGGAAGAAGTCTGCATCCTTCAAGAAAAACATGATTTTCATGCAGGACAATGCTCCATCACATTCGTCCAAGTACTCCACAGCGTGGCTGGCAAGAAAGGGTATAAAAGAAGAAAATCTAATGACATGGCCTCCTTGTTCACCTGATCTGAACCCCATTGAGAACCTGTGGTCCATCATCAAATATGAGATTTACAAGGAGGGAAAACAGTACACCTCTCTGAACAGTGTCTGGGAGGCTGTGGTTGCTGCTGCACGCAATGTTGATGGTGAACAGATCAAAACACTGACAGAATCCATGGATGGCAGGCTTTTGAGTGTCCTTGCAAAGAAAGGTGGCTATATTGGTCACTGATTTGTTTTTGTTTTGTTTTTGAATGTCAGAAATGTATATTTGTGAATGTTGAGATGTTATATTGGTTTCACTGGTAAAAATAAATAATTGAAATGGGTATATATTTGTTTTTTGTTAAGTTGCCTAATAATTATGCACAGTAATAGTCACCTGCACACACAGATATCCCCCTAAAATAGCTATAACTAAAAACAAACTAAAAACTACTTCCAAAACTATTCAGCTTTGATATTAATGAGATTTTTGGGTTCATTGAGAACATGGTTGTTGTTCAATAATAAAATTAATCCTCAAAAATACAACTTGCCTAATAATTCTGCACTCCCTGTATAATTCATCATTCATATGTTATACTGAAAAACATAGACATAATAAATAGACAAATAATATCACCTTTTATAGTATACCTAGAACTAACCTTGATGCAATTTGTAAATAACAGTCAACCATTGATATTATTCAGTATTTCTTATATTAATCATTGCTTTTAAACCATCTATTAAATTCTCATTGATTTTAATGGTTTCAAACTTATTATTATTTTAAATGACAGTTTCAATGGTCTTAAAAATAGTAGACATAAATAAATGAATAAGTAAATTTGTGAATCAAGACATAACATAATTAAAGCAGGAATGGGGTTATATCTAGTTCCGAATTGAGGCCTTTGGGATACAGGGTACCAAATCATAAATTAATTCTGCTTCTCTTTTCAGCAGCTTTTTTTCATAATCTCCTCCTCGCCAATCTCTCCTTACTTTGCATAAACCCCAATAACTTAAATCCTTAATTAGTTTTTTATGAATCTTAGTAAAATGTTTATATAGGTGTGTGCTTGTAACTCCTCTTTCAATACTACACTTGTGCTCTCTGATCCTGTCCCTGAGCATCCTTGTAGTTTCACCTATATAAATAAAATTACACAAACATTTTAACATATAGATAACTCCCTTGCTGTTACATCTAATAGTATCTCTAATTTCAAATTCTTTATTTAGATCTGGGAGATCTATCTTTTTCTTTCTGCTGCTATAGCTACAGGCTCTACAAGTGTGACAAGGAAAAAAACCTTTAACCTCATCCCCTTCAAATCTTTTGCCATGCCAGTATTACCTTTATTTCTATTAAATTTGCTTGGGGCTAAAATAGTTTTCAAATTTTTCGCTCTTTTATAAATAATTTTGGATAAGGGGAGATCTTATCTCCTATTATTGGGTCTTTCTTGATAAGATGCCAATGTTTTCTAATTATTTTCTTCATTTCCCAGTGATCATCACTGAATTCATTTATAAAGGGGACTTCTATGTTATCTTTTTGAGTTTTTATTTTCGGTCTTGTTTCTAATAATTTTATCCTAGGCGTTTCTCTGGCCCTAGATTTTGCTATCTCTATATTCTCTTCCTTATATCCACGATCTATAAATTTCTTTCCTAATATTGTTACTTGATCCTCAAAATCCTTATCTCTAGTGCAGTTCTTTCTAACTCTCAAACATTGACCAGTTGGAATGTTTTCTTTCCATTTATGGAAATGGCAGCTGGTGGCATGAATATAATTGTTTGCATCAACCGGTTTGAAAAGTGTTTTTGTCTCAACCTTCCCTTCTTCAATCTCGATGTCTAAATCTAGAAAGGTTATGTTCTCCCGACTTATATTGTAAGTGAAACTTAATCCTTTATCATTACTGTTCATCATCAAAAACATATCTTTCAGGGACTCCGGACTTCCTCTCCATACAATTATAATATCATCTATGTATCTTTTGAAGAGTACAAGACTTGCACCCAGCTCCGTGAACTCCAGGAAATTATCTTCCTAGTTCCCCATAAAGAGGTTAGCGTAGCTGGGTGCGAATCTTGTACCCATCACTGTCCCTTCTATTTGCGAAAAGTATTTTCCATCAAAATTGAAATAATTGTGTTCAAGTATAAATCTGATTATTTCTAGTATAAATTATTTTTGTGACTCAGATAGTTCTTTATCTTTACATAGATAACTATTTACTGCTTCTAAGCCTAGATTATGATTTATTGAGGTATAAAGGGATGTTACGTCACATGTGTCGAAAATAAACTCATTTTCCCATTTTAGATCTTTTAGTATCCTCAGTAGGTCAGTAGAATCTTTTAGGTATGTATCTAATATAATTACATACTTTTGTAAAAATTTGTCGACATACTGTGACAAATTGGCTGTTATGGATCCTATCCCTGATACGATTGGCCTGCCCGGGGGGTTTATTAAATCCTTATGGACTTTGGGCAATTAGTAGAAAATTTGTATTATTGGTTCCTTAGGTTTAATGTATTCATATTCCTTCCCTATTAGAATACCTATATCTTTCCCTTTGTCTAAAAGACGTGTAAGTTTGTGGGATCTAGATCTAACCTCCTATAAGTCTTTTTGTTATTTAATAATCTTTCTGCTTCTATCTTATATTTTTCGGTGTCCATAACCACCAACCCTCCTCCTTTATCCGCAGCATTTATGATGATCTCCATTTCAGTCTGTAGTGTCTTTAGAGTTTCCTTTTCTTTTTTGTTAAGATTATTGTATTTCCTAAAGTTATTTTTATTATTCATATTAATTTTTCTTAAGTCATCTAGGACTAGCTTTTCAAAAGTTTCAATGTTGCTTTCTTTGTCTGCAAAAGGATAAAACTTAGACTTTGTTTTTAGATTGGTATGTTGGAATGTTTCTAGTTCCAACCTTTTGGAATTATTAAATCCAAATCTTTCTAGGAGATGCTTAAGGAAATGCCTCTTTAACGTTAAATTTCTAACAAATTTTCGAGCATTTAAATGAGTTTCAAATTTATTTAATCTCTTAGTGGGCGCAAAAGATAACCCCAATCCCAATATCCTATTCTCTTCTGCTGTCAATTCTTTCTTACTTAGGTTAAAAATTCCTCTTGTCTTAATCACTGTTTCTGGTTTTCTTTCTGTCTTTTTTATTCTGTTCTTCCCTCTTCTTCCTCCTCTGTTTCCTCTATTGGTCAATTTTCTTAGTCTGAAACCCTTTTCTTCTGTTTTTGATTTTACCATTTGTTTTGAGCTGCCCTTCCTTGGAGGGCTTCTCTCTAAAAAAGCATTTTCTTCTATAGTTAGTTTCTCTCTTTCTCTATTTATAGTATTAAGGGGTAAGAATATATTGTTTTTTGATATAAAGATCCCATTATTTTCACACATTTGGTCATCCCTCATATTTCTATGTATAAATTGTCTTTCAGATTGTCTACTTCCTGAATAATTATTAAATCTCTCATCTCTGTCATTGAAATTATGTATTTCCTCTATATAATCTTGTTGATATGTATCATATCTTCTCTCATTAGGAGGATCCCATAGGATCCGTGTCTGTCAAAATTCCCAAAGACATTCTGCATATACTTAGTACTTAAGTGCAACCCTAGGGAAATATCAGACAGCGGTGAGGGTGGTTTTGTAATTTAGATTACTTGCGCAAGTATAGTAAATCCCAACGACACTAAAGAACAACACTGACGCACACAAACATCAGTTCGACCACAGGACTACCGCTTTGGCGAGTTCAGAACAACGTCAACTGACAAGTAAGGAGGAATAACACAGGAGCAGTCTTTTCTCAAAACCAAAGAGAAAAAACTCCAAAGAGAAGGTCCGGTAAGGCAAAACTATCAGTAAACCTAAATAATAAGAACTGTGATCTGATAAAAGTAAAAGGACTTACAAAGTCAAGGGAACTTACATAAACACTTGGAACAAACAAAAGGGATTGGTGTTTCAGTGCATACTGCGTGACCGATTACAAACATCTGTTATAAGTAACAGTTAAATACTCCATTATTCAAAAAACACTTGTTTCTCATTGCAAACGCATAGTGATTCATTCAAGTATGAACTGAAATAACTTTATATGTGGTGACATCAAGTTTTTTAAGTGTGATCTTTTTTATGTGTGATCTGATTTATGTGTGATCTGATTTATGTATTTTGTATGAGGTTTTTTATATTTTAAAACATTTTTTATTACAGGAAGTGATATTCCCCAGAAAACAATTAATGCACACCAATAAGATATTTTTATACTATTTTTATTAATTCTATTTTTATGAAATTGCCTACTTCAATTGCCCCATATGTATGGATTATGTTTTTGTTAGAATAAAGTGTTTCACAAAAATCAGATACAGATTAATAACTGTTTCAAATATATTGAAAGGTATCGATTGTAAGTTACTTAAAGGACCAGTCAACACAGTAGATTTGCATAATCAACAAATGCAAGATAACGAGACAATGCAATGGCACTTAGTCTGAACTTCAAATGAGTAGTAGATTTTTTTCTGACAATTTTAAAAGTTATGTCTTTTTCCACTCCCCCTATACCATGTGACAGCCATCAGCCAATCACAAATGCATACACGTACCATGTGACAGACATCAGCCATTCACAAATGCATACACTTATTCTTGCACATGCTCAGTAGGAACTGGGGACTCAAAAAGTTTAAATATAAAAAGACTGTGCACATTTAGTTAATGGAAGTAAATTGGAAAGTTGTTTAAAATGGCATGCTCTATCTGAATAATGAAAGTTTAATTTTGATTGAGTGTTCCTTTAACTGTTATAAATGTATCCATCATCCTATAGCTTTGAGCGCCCTCTCTTTTTTGTTTAATATTAACCCCTAAATCGCCAACCCCCACAGTGCAAAGAATTAATCTAATCACTAAGTCTCCTAACCTAACACCCCCCAAATTAACCCCAATTAGATAAAATAAAAAAAGATTACCTCACTAATAAATTAATTAAAAAGTACCAAAATAAAATAATCCTATCTTAAAATTAAAATAAAAACCTAACATTACATAAAAAAATTAAGATTAAGTTAAAATAATAAAATCTATTATTACAAAAAATAATCAAATTCAAAATTACAGAAAAAAATAAACGAAATTATCCTAAATAAAATTAGTATTTCAGTAACTCTCATCCTATTGGTTGATTTGAAAATGGTGAGTACATATTTCAAGGTTAGAGTTAGGGGTATTTCTGGGGGGTTAGGTGGGTATTGTGTGGGGTTAGGTGGATGGGAGTTTTACTTTTAGGGGGTAATTTGTAATTTTTAACAGTAAAAGAGCTGTTTGCTTTAAGGCAATGCCCTACAAAAGACCCTTTTAAGGGCTATTTGTAGTTTAGCGTTAGATTAGAGGTTTTTTTTATTTTGGGTGGCTTTTTATTTTGATAGGGGAATTAGATTAGGTTTAAAACAATTATTTTGGATAAATTTGTTTATTTTTTTCTGTAGTTTTAGATTTTATTTTTTGTAATATTATTTTATTTTATTTTAATTTAATCTTAGTTTTTTATGCAATGTTAGGTTTTTTTATTTTAATTTTAATTAGTTTTTTTTTTTGGTACTTATTAATTAATTTATTAAGAATATAGTTTTTATTTTTTATTTTATTTAATTGGGGTTAATTTAGGGGGTGTTATGTTAGGGGGCTTAGTGATTAGATTAATTATTGGCGTTGTGGGGGGTTGGGGGTTTGGGGCTTAATAGTTTAATTAGGTAGTTGGCATTGTGGGGGGTTGGCGGTTTAGGCTTTAATAGTGTAATTAGATAGTTGGCATTGTGCGGGGGTTGGCGGTTTAGGGACATATATTTGCAGTCATTAATAACCAGCTAGCTCCCAGTAGCGCATTGCTAGACCTGAGCCTATCTAGATATAAGGATACCAAGAGAAGAAAGCAAATGATATAATAAGCGACAAATTTAAATTTTGTATTATTTAATCACTAAATCACAAAAGAAAAAAAAAATATGACTTTACTGTCCCTTTAAGTGTAACACAATTTAACTATATGTGTAGTATAGAAGAACGTGATGTAGCTACATTTAGAATAAGGGTGTCTAAAAAATCCCTTTAGTTCTATTCTGCTTTGAAGGACCTCTAAGTGCTTCATGACTCAAATAGAGCATGCAATGTAATAAAACTTCCCACTTCTGATATCAGATTGTGCACAATATTTATATGCACTTTCTGAGGCACTAGATCTTACTGAGCATGTGCAAGAGTTCACAAAGTGTGCATATTTGAGTATGTGATTCTCTGATAGCTACCACATGATACAGGGTACAGGGAAATGGATGGGAATTTTGAAAATTATCAGAAAAAAATCTGCTTATTTGAAATTTAGAGCTAGGGTTATTTCATTGCCTTGCTATTATGCATTTGTTCTTATTCTCTATTTAACGGTGTTTAAATAAGAGTATATTTTTACTTGGCTTGAATCAGTTAGATGTCTAGATGATATACTATGTATTATTTAACATAGGCACCTCCATTCCCTTTTCTGCACAACCAATTCAGAATTTTGTGGTGCTATACAAATAAATGATAATCAGCAAGATTACAAGTTATGCAGTATGGTGCGGTATGGCTATACCACTGAAAAATTGGTATTGGAATGGCAGATCTTCCGTATTACAAGTTGCTGTGGGATAGTTAATGCAAGCGTTTTAGCTTGTAACGCAATGATCCATTCTGCACTCAAAGAATGATGTTTGAGTGCGGAATTTCCATTATGCTGTATTACAGGTTGTGCGGTCCTGCTAAAATGCTTGCGTTATAGTCTATACCGCTCTAATCCATACCGCGATCTGAGACCAGTAGTTAAGGATTTTTCGAAACAAAAATGTTTCACAAAACTCAGCACTAAAATGTTACAATGTACACTAACACCCATAAACTACACTATTAACCCTGAAGCTGCCACCCTCCCGCATCATAAATACTATATTAAACTTATTAACCTCTAATCCACCCCCTACCCACATAGCCAACACTATATAAAGCTATTAACCCCTAAACCGCCGCCCCCCCACATTGCTACTACTATAATAAACCTATTAACCCCTAAAGCGCCAGCCCTCCACATCTCAACTACTAAGCTAAACCTATTAACCCCTAAATCACCGGCCTCCACATCCCAACACACTAAATTAAAACTATTATCCCCCAAACCTAACACCCCCCCCCAATTTTAAATTAAATTTACAATATCACTATCTTTAAATAAATAAAAACTTACCTGTGAAAGAAAAAAAACTAAGTTTAAACTATAAAGTAACCTAACATTATTGTTTTAAAACAATAAAATTAATGAAAAAATAAAATAAAAAAATTACAAAATAAAAAACACTACGGAAAAAAACCCAACCTTACATTAGAAAAAAATAAAAGCTCAAAAATTATGAAAAATAAAAAACTCTAAGATTACAAAAATAATAAACGAAATTATCCAAAATAATAACAATTAAACCTAATCTAATTCCCCTATAAAACAAAAAAAGCCCTCACAAAATAAAAATACCCCCTAATCTAACAATACAGGGAGTGCAGAATTGAACTCAATGAACCCAAAAAAAATCATTAATATCAAAGCTGAATAGTTTTGGAAGTAGTTTTTAGTTTGTTTCTAGTTATAGCTATTTTAGGGGGATATCTGTGTGTGCAGGTGACTATTACTGTGCATAATTATTAGGCAACTTAACAAAAAACAGATATATACCCATTTCAATTATTTATTTTTACCAGTGAAACCAATATAACATCTCAACATTCACAAATATACATTTCTGACATTCAAAAACAAAACAAAAACAAATCAGTGACCAATATAGCCACCTTTCTTTGCAAGGACACTCAAAAGCCTGCCATCCATGGATTCTGTCAGTGTTTTGATCTGTTCACCATCAACATTGCGTGCAGCAGCAACCACAGCCTCCCAGACACTGTTCAGAGAGGTGTACTGTTTTCCCTCCTTGTAAATCTCACATTTGATGATGGACCACAGGTTCTCAATGGGGTTCAGATCAGGTGAACAAGGAGGCCATGTCATTAGATTTTCTTCTTTTATACCCTTTCTTGCCAGCCACGCTGTGGAGTACTTGGACGCGTGTGATGGAGCATTGTCCTGCATGAAAATCATGTTTTTCTTGAAGGATGCAGACTTCTTCCTGTACCACTGCTTGAAGAAGGTGTCTTCCAGAAACTGGCAGTAGGACTGGGAGTTGAGCTTGACTCCATCCTCAACCCGAAAAAGCCCCACAAGCTTATCTTTGATGATACCAGCCCAAACCAGTACTCCACCTCCACCTTGCTGGCGTCTGAGTCAGACTGGAGCTCTCTGCCCTTTACCAATCCAGCCATGGGCCCATCCATCTGGCCCATCAAGACTCACTCTCATTTCATCAGTCCATAAAACCTTAGAAAAATCAGTCTTGAGATATTTCTTGGCCCAGTCTTGACATTTCAGCTTGTGTGTCTTGTTCAGTGGTGGTCGTCTTTCAGCCTTTCTTACCTTGGCCATGTCTCTGAGTATTGCACACCTTGTGCTTTTGGGCACTCCAGTGATGTTGCAGCTCTGAAATATGGCCAAACTGGTGGCAAGTGGCATCTTGGCAGCTGCACGCTTGACTTTTCTCAGTTCATGGGCAGTTATTTTGCGCCTTGGTTTTTCCACAGGCTTCTTGCGACCCTGTTGACTATTTTGAATGAAACGCTTGATTGTTCAATGATCACGCTTCAGAAGCTTTGTAATTTTAAGAGTGCTGCATCCCTCTGCAAGATATCTCACTATTTTTTACTTTTCTGAGCCTGTCAAGTCCTTCTTTTGACCCATTTTTGCCAAAGGAAAGGAAGTTGCCTAATAATTATGCACACCTGATATAGGGTGTTGATGTCATTAGACCACACCCCTTCTCATTACAGAGATGCACATCACCTAATATGCTTAATTGGTAGTAGGCTTTCGAGACTATACAGCTTGGAGTAAGACAACATGCATAAAGAGGATGATGTGGTCAAAATACTAATTTGCCTAATAATTCTGCACACAGTGTAAACTACCAATAACCCTTAAAAGGGCATTTTTTAGGACATTGCCCTGAAACAATCAGCTCTTTTACCTTAAAAAATTACAAAGTCTCCCCTAAAAAAAAAAAAAAACCCACTCAACCAACACCCAACAAACCCCCAAAATAAAATTTTAACAGCCAATAGGATTTTCAGTAGCTCTCATCCTATTGGCTGATTTGAAAATGTCAGTCAAAAGGAATGCAAGGTACCCCATTTTAAAAAGTGGACACCTTGCATTAAAGCTTCAGTGTACATCGGTGATAATATGAAGAGGATCTTACATGCTGAATGTCTGCGCCGCCGGCGACAATGCTCCGTGCCTCCACAGCTCCGAGCATCTACAGCTCCGCGCCACCAGGATGAAGATGGGAGATGGGCCCGCGATGGATGAATATTTTGCCGCCTGGATGAAGACTTCTCACCGTCTGGATGAAGATGGATGTCCGGACTTCAGAAACTGTGAGTAGATTTCCTGGGATTAGTGTTAGGTTTTTTTGGGCGTTTTTTTTTTTTTTTTAGATTATGGCTTTGGTCACAAAAGAGCTGAATGCCCTTTTAATGGCAATGTCCATACATATGCCCCTTTAGGGGCAATGGGAAGCTTAGTTTTTTTTAGACTTAGGTTTTTTTTATTTTGGGGGGTTGGTTTGGTGGGGGGTTTTATTTTAGGGAGGACTTTGTAATTTTTTTAGGTAAAAGAGCTAATTGCTTCAGGGCAAATGCCCTACAAAAGACCCTTTTAATGGTAGTTTATTGTTGTTAGGGGGTGTTTTTATTTTGGGTGGCTATTTTGTTTTTATAGGGGTAAAGATTAGGTTTAATTGTTATTATTTTGGATAATTTTGTTTATTATTTTTGTTATCTTAGAGTTTTTTATTTTTCGTAATTTTAGAGAATTTTTTGTAATATAATTTTTTTAATTTTTTTCCTAGTGTTTTTAATTTGTAATTTAGTTAATTTTATTGTTTTAAAATATTAATGTTAGGTTACTTTATAGTTTAAACTTAGGTTTCTTTTATTTTACATGTAAGTTTTTAGTTATTTAAAGATAGTTAAATTGTAAATTTTATTTAAAATTATGGGGGTGTTAGGTTTAGGGGTTAATAGTTTAATTTAGTGTGTTGCGGTGGTTTAGGGGTTAATAGGTTTCTTTTTATCAGTAGCAAGGTGGGGGGCCCGCGGTTTAGGGGTTAATAGGTTAATTTTATTAGTAGCAATGTCGGGGCCGGCGGTTTAGTAGTTAATAGGTTTATTTTATTAGTGGCAATATGGAGGGCCAGCGGTTTAGGGGTTAATAGGTTTATTTTATTAGTAGCGATGTGGGGGTGGTGGTTTAGGGGTTAATAGGTTTATTTAGTGTCGGCAATGTCGGGGCGGCAGATTAGGGGTTAATCATTTTATTTAGTGTTGGTGATGTCGGGGTGACGGATTGGGGTTAATTATTTTATTTAGTGTCGGCAATGTCGGGGGCAGTGTATTAGGGGTGATTAGACTAAGGGTTTATGTTAGGGTGTTAGGTTTTAACATAACTTTCCTCATAGACATCAATAGGGTTGCGATCGCCATTCATTTTTTTCCTGAAACTTTCTCCCCATTGATGTCTATGGGGGAAAGCGTGCACGAGCACATCAAGTCAGGCCTTGGGTTTTGTGCGGAATGAAGCTTAACACACCATATTGCACAATAAGAGAAGGTTTTTCTGTAACTTGTAATGGCAACGCTATGGAAAGTGCGAAAACGCTAATATTTTTGCGTTATTTGTAGCGCAAAACTTGCAATCTTGGTGATAGAATTGTATATATTTACAAATTATGAAACTGGCACTAGGAATAGTAGGTTTAGGGATAGGTAGATAAGTTATCCGGTGCTGACCCTAAATATATATATGCAAGAGGAGTTAGGTAAGGGAACCAAAAGGTTTAGGGTTTATTTAGCACTCATCCCTAAAAATGTAGAAGTTAAAAAATTGAATTTTTAATAATAACCATTTAAAAAACCAAGGAGAATCCTTGATAATGTACCCTCGCTAAAACTGTGCACCTAGCCCCCCTGTTTCCTGGCCGATAGCAGCTCCCTCGGCTTCAGGTGTCAGGGACTAGGGACAGTATTAAAACCAATAGTAAGTGCACAACAAAGTGCTTACTGTAAGCACAAACGCGTTTCGGCTGTATTAATCAGCCTTTCTCAATGTGAACAAGTAAGCCGAGGCCCGGGTGCCACCCCTTTATATAGTGCTTGTAAAAAAGTGTTCATAGCCAATCCCTATCTCTCATTAACGTCCGCCCATTCAGTGACCAATCCAGAGCGGTATGTAGTAGGCGCGATTGCCATTTGCGGCGTGATTGGATCCAACATTTTTAGACGTACCAATCATTAAGTCTGCAGTGTTACAAGGGGGACCGGCTGGTCTATCAGATAACGATCCTTTGTAAATATCGTCATTGGATGTAAACAATGGCATAAATCCATTTTTGCGACTAGTTACTGCTTAATCTATAGATCGTTATGTTATTATTCATATGTATGATTATTATACACACATCCATAGTCGTTATTTGCCGGCTTAGGTGCTGCATGGCTACATCAAAATCATCGTATTAAGCTAATGTGGCAACCCCTGTGTTATGTCAGTATATCATGTCCCTATCAAGGATTGATATGTACACATACATGGTCGTTATCCAGCGGCTTAGGTGCTGCATGATTAGATCCAGTCCATGTTATGGAACCTATGTGGCAACACCTATGTTAGTTGTAATGTGTTATCCTTCTATAGATATTTATTTATTCCTTAACGTATGGTCAATAAGAGCTTATTCTCCCTATGTTAGTTTAATACAGGTCCTTTTGGGCATTGCGTATGTTACATAAATGTTCTGTTATTCTTGTGCTCAATTTGCGTGTCGTCATCCCTGTGTATATTAAATTACACGAGCATGAAAGGCAGTAGATGACATTATCACTCTGGCAGTTTTAGTGTGTTTTGATTTTCCATTTTTTAGAAAATCTGTCAGTTATAAATTCCTTTTTGCTCATAAATTGGCATGTTTTGCAATGACCACATGGTGTTGAGCCCTGATAGATTGTTTTTTATTCCTGTTTCTATCAAAGTGACTTTGAGATAAGCTGTCCTTGATATTCCTGGCACGTCTGAAGGTGAAAGAAGGCTTTTCAGGTAGTAATCCCTTTAATCTTTCATCACTTCGCAAGACGTGCCAGTGTCTTTTCACTATTGAGCTTACAAGTTCACATTGATTATTATATGTAGAAATGAATCTTAGGTTATTTGTCTCTTGTACACGTTTTTTGTTTTTGGGTATGAGAAGATCAGACCTATTTATGTTTAGGGCTTTCTGGTAAGCCCTGGCTAGCAATTTTTTGGAGTAACCCCTTTGGAGGAGTCTGTCACGTAATTCTAGTGCTGCCTTTTTGAAAGAATCTATATCTGTACAGTTTCTTCTAGTTCTCAAGTATTCACCGTATGGGAGGCTGTTAATTGTGGAAGGATGATGATTACTCTGTGCATGTAGGATATTGTTAGTTGCAGTGGTTTTCCTAAATGTTTCAGTGACCAATCCGTTGTTGCTTTTGGAAATTATCAGATCTAAAAATTCAACTTTATTGAAGCTTGTATTATATGTTAGATATAATCCAAATGGATTGGTGTTAAGTAATTTAATAAATTCTTCCCAGATTTCTAACGGGCCTTCCCACACCAGTAAGATGTCATCTATATACCTGGACCAGTGGGAGATGAATTTGGTGTATTGGTTCATATGATTATTGAACACTATCATCTCTTCCCACCAGCCCAGGTATAGATTGGCATATGTGGGCGCACAGGATGTGCCCATTGCGGTGCCACAAATCTGTAAGAAAAACTTATCATCAAAAACAAAATAATTATGTGTGAGTACAAATCTTAATGTGTTGATGATAAATTCTTTTGTCTGAAGATCCATATCAGTGTCCTTCTCTAAGAAATGAGCTACAGCTTTAATGCCCCACTCAGTTTTAATGCTCGTATAGAGGGATTCTACATCGCATGTAATTAAAATAGACTGATCTGTTATGGCAATATTTTGCAACTTATTTAAGATGTGCATTGTGTCCCTAGTATGTGATGGTAGGGCTTCCACAATTTTCCTTAGTCTAGCGTCAACATATCTGCTGGCTCTTTCTGTGAGTGATCCCATCCCTGACACTATTGGTCTCCCGGGCGGACAGGAGATATTTTTATGGATCTTAGGCAGTAAGTACATAGTGGCTACTTTCGGATTAGTAACTGTTAGATATTTATATTCCTTTTGGTCAATGATCTTATCTTTGAATGCTGTGTCAATAAGTTTTTTGTATAACTCTAGAAAATTCTCTGTGGGATTCCCTAATAGTTTTTTGTAATTGGAGTGATTAGATAGTTGTTTCATGGCTTCAGAGATGTACATAGTGTTTGGCCATATCACTATATTATCCCCCTTGTCACTATTTTTTATTTGGACATCAGTCCATTGTGTCATTTCATTCATAGCATCACTTTCTGCTTTGGTCATATTTTTCAGGTACCTTTTATCCTCATTAAGGGATATTATATCTTGACAGACCAAATTTAAGAAAGTAGTTGCTTGAGGAGATATAGTGCTTGGGGGGACAAATTGTGATTTTGTTTTTAAAATATCACGCCAATTATCATTACTGGATAACATTTCATTGGTGGTTAAATCGTTATCTTCAAGTAAAGATATAAGATCATTTAGGGCTCTTCTGTCTGTAGTATCAATATTAGACAGATTTTCTGATTCTGTATTATTAGAGAAATATTTCTTGAGTAACACCTTCCTTACAAACAAATGTGTATCTTTTATTGCCTCGAACTTATCAATATGGTTAGAGGGTACAAAAGATAAACCTTTCTTTAGCGCTGATATATGAACTGGGGTTAGTATTTTATCAGAAAGATTGATGATATTGAGGTTATCCTCTCTCTTGTTATCATCTATTTCTTTTTGTGTTGTTGACTCTTGTGGTGTTGTGGTTTCTGATTGAACCGGACATGTCGTCTGGTTTGGGGATATTTTGCCTCGCCCTCTGCGGATTTTCCGCCTAAAGGGATGTTTTTTATGTTTATGTGTGGTTTGGTTTTGGTTTTGTTTGTTGTACTGTTAGTGAGTATTGGTCTGGTGGCTATTTCATTATCTGATGTTTCTGCATCACCAGATTCATATTCTATATCTGTTCCCTCTGAGTCAGAGATTGAATTTACACTTTTTTTCCAGGAGTATACTTTCCCTTGGGAATAGTCGTTTAAATCTCTATCAATCTTTTTTTCTTTTTTGTCAGACACAAATTTTGCAAACCTTTCCACATCTGTTTTAATTTTGTTATATGATTTTTGAAAATCATCCCTGGTTTCATACGTTTTGAGGCTGTCACTTAATTTATTGATCTCAAGTGTTACAGAGTTTAGTTTATCTGTTTCATGCTCTATAAGATAGCTAATCAATTTGAGTGAACAGTCAGTTAGGGCTTGTTCCCACTTTGTCATCAGTTCTGGTTTGAGATTATAAAAAGAAGGGAACATTTTTAAGCGTAGGCCCCTGGGTATGATGTTGTTCTTTTGATAAAAATCATACATACCCAGATTCCACTGTCCTCTAATCTGTTTTTTCCTAATCTTTTTGAGATCTTTAAATGATTGTGACCACTCTCCCACAACTTCCCCTTCCACAGAGTTTTTATTTTTAAGGTCAGATGTAAGTTTACAAATGTCATCTGACCATTTTTTCATTTCAGCGCTTAAATCAAAGGTAGCCATAATAATGCCTGTGCTCTAGTTTCAGAGTAGAAAGAGAAATAGTTAAAGCTACTTCAAGGCTATTGAATTGTATATATTTACAAATTATGAAACTGGCACTAGGAATAGTAGGTTTAGGGATAGGTAGATAAGTTATCCGGTGCTGACCCTAAATATATATATGCAAGAGGAGTTAGGTAAGGGAACCAAAAGGTTTAGGGTTTATTTAGCACTCATCCCTAAAAATGTAGAAGTTAAAAAATTGAATTTTTAATAATAACCATTTAAAAAACTATCAAGGATTGATATGTACACATACATGGTCGTTATCCAGCGGCTTAGGTGCTGCATGATTAGATCCAGTCCATCTTATTGACCATACGTTAAGGAATAAATAAATATCTATAGAAGGATAACACATTACAACTAACATAGGTGTTGCCACATAGGTTCCATAACATGGACTGGATCTAATCATGCAGCACCTAAGCCGCTGGATAACGACCATGTATGTGTACATATCAATCCTTGATAGGGACATGATATACTGACATAACACAGGGGTTGCCACATTAGCTTAATACCATGATTTTGATGTAGCCATGCAGCACCTAAGCCGGCAAATAACGACTATGGATGTGTGTATAATAATCATACATATGAATAATAACATAACGATCTATAGATTAAGCAGTAACTAGTCGCAAAAAGGGATTTATGCCATTGTTTACATCCAATGACGATATTTACAAAGGATCGATATCTGATAGACCAGCCGGTCCCCCTTGTAGCACTGCAGACTTAATGATTGGTACGTCTAAAAATGTTGGATCCAATCACGCCGCAAATGGCAATCGCGCCTACTACATACCGCTCTGGATTGGTCACTGAATGGGCGGACATTAATGAGAGATAGGGATTGGCTATGAACTTTTTTACAAGCACTATATAAAGGGGTGGCACCCGGGCCTCGGCTTACTTGTTCACATTGAGAAAGGCTGATTAATACAGCCGAAACGCGTTTGTGCTTACAGTAAGCACTTTGTTGTGCACTTACTATTGGTTTTAATACTGTCCCTAGTCCCTGACACCTGAAGCCGAGGGAGCTGCTATCGGCCAGGAAACAGGGGGGCTAGGTGCACAGTTTTAGCGTGGGTACATTATCAAGGATTCTCCTTGGTTTTTTAAATGGTTATTATTAAAAATTCAATTTTTTAACTTCTACATTTTTAGGGATGAGTGCTAAATAAACCCTAAACCTTTTGGTTCCCTTACCTAACTCCTCTTGCATATATATATTTAGGGTCAGCACCGGATAACTTATCTACCTATCCCTAAACCTACTATTCCTAGTGCCAGTTTCATAATTTGTAAATATATACAATTCAATAGCCTTGAAGTAGCTTTAACTATTTCTCTTTCTACTCTGAAACTAGAGCACAGGCATTATTATGGCTACCTTTGATTTAAGCGCTGAAATGAAAAAATGGTCAGATGACATTTGTAAACTTACATCTGACCTTAAAAATAAAAACTCTGTGGAAGGGGAAGTTGTGGGAGAGTGGTCACAATCATTTAAAGATCTCAAAAAGATTAGGAAAAAACAGATTAGAGGACAGTGGAATCTGGGTATGTATGATTTTTATCAAAAGAACAACATCATACCCAGGGGCCTACGCTTAAAAATGTTCCCTTCTTTTTATAATCTCAAACCAGAACTGATGACAAAGTGGGAACAAGCCCTAACTGACTGTTCACTCAAATTGATTAGCTATCTTATAGAGCATGAAACAGATAAACTAAACTCTGTAACACTTGAGATCAATAAATTAAGTGACAGCCTCAAAACGTATGAAACCAGGGATGATTTTCAAAAATCATATAACAAAATTAAAACAGATGTGGAAAGGTTTGCAAAATTTGTGTCTGACAAAAAAGAAAAAAAGATTGATAGAGATTTAAACGACTATTCCCAAGGGAAAGTATACTCCTGGAAAAAAAGTGTAAATTCAATCTCTGACTCAGAGGGAACAGATATAGAATATGAATCTGGTGATGCAGAAACATCAGATAATGAAATAGCCACCAGACCAATACTCACTAACAGTACAACAAACAAAACCAAAACCAAACCACACATAAACATAAAAAACATCCCTTTAGGCGGAAAATCCGCAGAGGGCGAGGCAAAATATCCCCAAACCAGACGACATGTCCGGTTCAATCAGAAACCACAACACCACAAGAGTCAACAACACAAAAAGAAATAGATGATAACAAGAGAGAGGATAACCTCAATATCATCAATCTTTCTGATAAAATACTAACCCCAGTTCATATATCAGCGCTAAAGAAAGGTTTATCTTTTGTACCCTCTAACCATATTGATAAGTTCGAGGCAATAAAAGATACACATTTGTTTGTAAGGAAGGTGTTACTCAAGAAATATTTCTCTAATAATACAGAATCAGAAAATCTGTCTAATATTGATACTACAGACAGAAGAGCCCTAAATGATCTTATATCTTTACTTGAAGATAACGATTTAACCACCAATGAAATGTTATCCAGTAATGATGATTGGCGTGATATTTTAAAAACAAAATCACAATTTGTCCCCCCAAGCACTATATCTCCTCAAGCAACTACTTTCTTAAATTTGGTCTGTCAAGATATAATATCCCTTAATGAGGATAAAAGGTACCTGAAAAATATGACCAAAGCAGAAAGTGATGCTATGAATGAAATGACACAATGGACTGATGTCCAAATAAAAAATAGTGACAAGGGGGGTAATATAGTGATATGGCCAAACACTATGTACATCTCTGAAGCCATGAAACAACTATCTAATCACTTCAATTACAAAAAACTATTAGGGAATCCCACAGAGAATTTTCTAGAGTTATACAAAAAACTTATTGACACAGCATTCAAAGATAAGATCATTGACCAAAAGGAATATAAATATCTAACAGTTACTAATCCGAAAGTAGCCACTATGTACTTACTGCCTAAGATCCATAAAAATATCTCCTGTCCGCCCGGGAGACCAATAGTGTCAGGGATGGGATCACTCACAGAAAGAGCCAGCAGATATGTTGACGCTAGACTAAGGAAAATTGTGGAAGCCCTACCATCACATACTAGGGACACAATGCACATCTTAAATAAGTTGCAAAATATTGCCATAACAGATCAGTCTATTTTAATTACATGCGATGTAGAATCCCTCTATACGAGCATTAAAACTGAGTGGGGCATTAAAGCTGTAGCTCATTTCTTAGAGAAGGACACTGATATGGATCTTCAGACAAAAGAATTTATCATCAACACATTAACATTTGTACTCACACATAATTATTTTGTTTTTGATGATAAGTTTTTCTTACAGATTTGTGGCACCGCAATGGGCACATCCTGTGCGCCCACATATGCCAATCTATACCTGGGCTGGTGGGAAGAGATGATAGTGTTCAATAATCATATGAACCAATACACCAAATTCATCTCACACTGGTCCAGGTATATAGATGACATCTTACTGGTGTGGGAAGGCCCGTTAGAAATCTGGGAAGAATTTATTAAATTACTTAACACCAATCCATTTGGATTATATCTAACATATAATACAAGCTTCAATAAAGTTGAATTTTTAGATCTGATAATTTCCAAAAGCAACAACGGATTGGTCACTGAAACATTTAGGAAAACCACTGCAACTAACAATATCCTACATGCACAGAGTAATCATCATCCTTCCACAATTAACAGCCTCCCATACGGTGAATACTTGAGAACTAGAAGAAACTGTACAGATATAGATTCTTTCAAAAAGGCAGCACTAGAATTACGTGACAGACTCCTCCAAAGGGGTTACTCCAAAAAATTGCTAGCCAGGGCTTACCAGAAAGCCCTAAACATAAATAGGTCTGATCTTCTCATACCCAAAAACAAAAAATGTGTACAAGAGACAAATAACCTAAGATTCATTTCTACATATAATAATCAAAGTGAACTTGTAAGCTCAATAGTGAAAAGACACTGGCACGTCTTGCGAAGTGATGAAAGATTAAAGGGATTACTACCTGAAAAGCCTTCTTTCACCTTCAGACGTGCCAGGAATATCAAGGACAGCTTATCTCAAAGTCACTTTGATAGAAACAGGAATAAAAAACAATATATCAGGGCTCAACACCATGTGGTCATTGCAAAACATGCCAATTTATGAGCAAAAAGGAATTTATAACTGACAGATTTTCTAAAAAATGGAAAATCAAAACACACTAAAACTGCCAGAGTGATAATGTCATCTACTGCCTTTCATGCTCGTGTAATTTAATATACACAGGGATGACGACACGCAAATTGAGCACAAGAATAACAGAACATTTATGTAACATACGCAATGCCCAAAAGGACCTAAAAGATGGCAAAAAATTAACTAGTGTAGCTAGACATTTTCTGTCACATCATGCAGGCAAAACAACATCCTTTAAATGCTGGGGCATTGAAAGGGTTAAACCTGGCATCAGAGGTGGCAACACCGAAAATGCTTTGTTACAAAAAGAAACAGGTTGGATATTCAAATTAAACTCAGTTATGCCACATGGGATGAATGAAGCAAACAATTATTGGGTATTCCTGTGATACTGGTAGAAAAATCAGAAATAGGTAGTCTCTGATCTAAATTCATCTTCTTGTGTTATCTAGCAACCTTTAATGTTGCATGTATTCAGGAGTTATTATAACAGACAAGTATATTTGATGATACTGTAAGTCAATACTATACAAAGGTATTCATCAATAATTGTCTTTAAATTAATAACAACGGATAACACATTTTTAAAGTGCCGCCTGTAGTGCTAGATATTTTTTATAAGTTCACATTACCATTTCCCTTATAATGTTCCAATTGGAATCCAACTCCCAATAACATCACTACCCTCAAAAACATGATTCATACCATTTACTACACACATGAGCTTCTTTTATATTGTATATGTATTTTCATACTAATGCAATAAAATGAGCAGCACCTGAATAGGAGAATATGTATAGTAAGTTCAGAAAATGAACCATAGGTACAACCAAGTAAAACTCTGTACTCCGAAACAAGTATATTGGGCCTTAATATGATAATAAATATAAAACTTATGTTTTATTATAAATCTGTATATGCTCAGGTAATTCGGAACATACTAAGGTGTACAATGAGAGGTAGGAAATATGTTTGGGAAATAGGATAATAGTAATCTCTACTATGAAAGCTCACACAGTACAGAATGAAGGTGAACCTTAAGGTATTATACAGCGTACTGAACAGAAATGATACTGTATTAAACTAACATAGGGAGAATAAGCTCTTATTGACCATACGTTAAGGAATAAATAAATATCTATAGAAGGATAACACATTACAACTAACATAGGTGTTGCCACATAGGTTCCATAACATGGACTGGATCTAATCATGCAGCACCTAAGCCGCTGGATAACGACCATGTATGTGTACATATCAATCCTTGATAGGGACATGATATACTGACATAACACAGGGGTTGCCACATTAGCTTAATACCATGATTTTGATGTAGCCATGCAGCACCTAAGCCGGCAAATAACGACTATGGATGTGTGTATAATAATCATACATATGAATAATAACATAACGATCTATAGATTAAGCAGTAACTAGTCGCAAAAAGGGATTTATGCCATTGTTTACATCCAATGACGATATTTACAAAGGATCGATATCTGATAGACCAGCCGGTCCCCCTTGTAGCACTGCAGACTTAATGATTGGTACGTCTAAAAATGTTGGATCCAATCACGCCGCAAATGGTAATCGCGCCTACTACATACCGCTCTGGATTGGTCACTGAATGGGCGGACGTTAATGAGAGATAGGGATTGGCTATGAACTTTTTTACAAGCACTATATAAAGGGGTGGCACCCGGGCCTCAGCTTACTTGTTCACATTGAGAAAGGCTGATTAATACAGCCGAAACGCGTTTGTGCTTACAGTAAGCACTTTGTTGTGCACTTACTATTGGTTTTAATCTTGGTGATAGATAATAATAGTAAGGAGAAGGTTTGAACATTTACAAGAAAGCCCTAAGGAAGAATGCAGGAACGTTCATGCAGATATACTTGTGCTATAGGATAATGTATAAGATTATGAGACTTTAGACTACTATAAAAAAAAAATTTTTTTTTAGGAATCAACAAACAAGAAAACTTATACTGGTCATAGAAATGGAGATATTGCTGCTCTCTCCTTTGAAGGTAAGAGGGGAAACATAAGCTTGTACATCGCCAGTTGTTAAGTGGTTCCTTGTTTAAAATAGCGCAGGTCCCGCCTCAATCGGCAGGACTGTGCAATTATACCCTCCCTTCTGGTCACCGGAAATTAGTAACACAAACCCCATAGAAAGACCAGAATCATACAGGGTACGTCACTGGTCCTTAAGGAGATAATAACTATCTTCAAATTTTGTGTATAACATTGCATGACTGACTATTTAATAGCTATAGAATCTCATACTCCCTAGAGAAGCCAAACATCATAATCCAGCTATGATTTGTAGCATTTAAATGTTACAGAATGTGCTTGTTTGCCTCTCTAAATTGTTTAAATTTAAATTAAAGGTAATATTGCAGCATTAGTTTTGTTTACAAATGCTCAATGATTGGTAGTTTCTTCCTGCTACTGTTCATTGGATGATAGATACTTCCTGTTACTGTTCATTGGCTGATAGGTACTTTCTGCTACTGTTCAATGAATGTTAATTGGCTGATAGGTACTTCCTGCTACTGTTTATTGGCTGATAGGTACTTCCTGCTACTGTTCATTGGCTGATAGGTACTTCCTGCTACTGTTCACTGGCTGAGAGATACTTTCTGCTACTGTTCATTGGCTGATAGGTAATTTCTGCTACTGTTCATAGGCTGATAGGTACTTCCTGCTACTGTTCATTGGCTGATAGGTACTTCCTGCTACTGTTCATTGGTTCATAGGTACACACATTTGTGTAGTTCTTTAATTTGTAGCTAGTGCACAGCTGATACTACTCTATTTCACACAGTACCTTGCCCAGCATTCTTTGTTGACATAGCACCTACATCCAACTCAGAGGTGCATGTTGCGGTCCCTACTGTCAGCTTAGACAGCGGGAGCAGAAAGCATCTGCCATTATATGGTAAGAGTTATTATCACAAATAGTGGAAAACAGCACACTCTTTGTCACTGGGGGCATGGAATCACAGACTTGCCAAGGTAAAAGAATATAACATTGCAGGCCAGTACATGACTAAGGGCCTAGTACTACCCTGAAACATTGTACCTTTTTTCATTGGAATCAATGGAAGAAAATAAAGGTCTGTTTTAAATTCGGAGGCTGGAATCTATTGTTTGATATTTTATGGTAAGGGAGTATTGTGCTCCCTTACCATTTGAAGCCAGATCGATGATCATTACAGTCTGTGTCAATGTCTGTAATAATCCTCCATTGGTGCTAAGTGGGAGCAGTGGAAGGGAAGAAGACAGGTGGCCAGCCCAGCGGAGGAGGGGGAGGGAGGGGCAGGGTTCCCTACACTACAGAAAAGTTATAAAGGGAGAGGGAGGGGTGGGCCCTATGCTTCAGAAAAGTATGGGCTGACGGGGGACCATACACTACAGAAAAATATATAAAATAAATAATTATATCAAATAAAATGAAAGAAAATAATAAATGTAGCCCCCAATCAACACTTGCTACCGAGGGTGCTGAACCAAAAATGGGCAGGCTCCTAAGCTTACATTCCTGCTTTACAAATAAAGATAGCAAAAGAACTAAGAAAAAATTGATAGGAGTAAATTAGAAAGTTGGATAACATTGTATGCTCTATCTGAATCATGGAAGAAAAACTTTAGATTTTATATCACTTTAAGATTATCTATAGGAAAAGAGTTGTAGGGATTAAATTGTGTCTTTCTAAATGATGGAATTCAGAATTATTCAAAGATTAAACAAGACTTGAATTAAGAAGGAGATATCTCTCCTAGCCCTGGGTTTTCTTATATTCCCAACCTTTTTAATGTATAATTTACAAAAAGTTAACTAAAAAACACTGCCCACTCAAAACACAGACTCCTTTCAGTTGGGTGCTATACAGCTTTCAACAAGCTTAATTTAGTCTGTCTCCTTTCATCTTCAACTATTTCAACCTCCTGACTCTTACTGAAACCTGGTTTCTTCCCAACTACCTATCTCTTTTTCTCTATCTCCCTGTCTCCCACAATCCCTCCCTACCTTCCTTTTCCTTCTCTCCCCCATCTTTCTTTCTCCCTACTTCATTCTACCTACTTACATTTCTCCCTACCTCATTCTACCTACTTACCTTTCTCCCTACCTCATTCTACCTACTTACCTTTCTCCCTACCTCTCTATCTCTCCTTACCTCCCTGTCTCCCTACCTATCTCTATTTATTACTCCACATTCTCTTCCTTAGAAGCTAAGATTATTATTACTCCTCCTCCATCTATATGCTGTGTTATATATCGCCCCTAAGTCACTCAAATTATTTTTTGATCCAACAAAATCTTTAACAACTTTAATTAGAAAGGCAGCTGTGTTGTATTTTTTGGATAAACATATTGGGGCTAGTGATGTCGCAAATAGTTCGCTGGCGAATAGTTCCCGGCGAACATAGCATGTTCGCGTTTGCCGCGGCGGGCAAACATATGCGATGTTCGATCCGCCCCCTATACGTCATCATTGAGTAAACTTTGACCCTGTACCTCACAGTCAGCAGGCACATTCCAGCCAATCAGCAGCAGACCCTCCCTCCCAGACCCTCCCACCTCCTGCACAGCATCCATTTTAGATTTATTCGGAAGCTGCATTCTTAGGGAGAGGAGGGACAGTGTAGCTGCTGCTGATTTAATAGGGAAATTGATAGCTAGGCTAGTGTATTCAGTGTCCACTACAGTCCTGAAGGACTCATCTGATCTCTGCTGTAAGGACACCACCCCAAAAAGCCCTCTTTAGGTATAGAACATCAGTCTGCTTTTTTTTTTTCCCTGTGTAATCTAATTGCAGTTGCCTGCCTGCCTGCCTGCCAGCGTGTGTGTCAGGTTTACAGCGTATACTGTGCCTACTTGCCCAGTGCCACCACTCATATCTGGTGTAACAGTAGTGTACATTTAAAAAAAAAAAAAACTTTTTTGACTGTGAAATAATAGCAGGCAGCTGCCAGTACCCAAGATGGCTGCCAATAAGGCAGACCATCTTGGGCTGTTTTGGGGGGGATCAGGGAGGTTGGGGGCTAAGGGGGGATGCTACACCACAGCATATGTAAATATGCTATAAAAATTAAACAAAATGTAAAAACCTTTTATTTTAGTACTGGCAGACTTTCTGCCAGTACTTAAGATGGTGGGGACAATTGTGGGGTGCAGGAGGGAAGGGAGCTGTTTGGGAGGGATCAGGGGGTCTGATGTGTCAGGTGGGAGGCTGATCTCTACACTAAGAGGGATTTGTAGTTCAAATGAATGTATATCTATCAGCGCCACAATAATACCATACAAGCTATATCTGATATAGGCGGAGTCTCCCAACCAGACTCCAAAAGTTAAGAGTAAAAATAAATGCCAAGATACAGTGCTACACTACCCTCAGATGAGGGTTGGGTTGCTAAAGATGGTGTCCACGACTAGGAATGTGTATACATAAAGGTTAATATATAATATTGTGTTACACAAAGAATATATATAAAACCATGTGAAAAAGTACTTAAAAGGTAAAAGATTAAAAACAAAATATATATATATAGGATGTGATATTAAAATGTATTAAACAAACATTTTATTAACATAAACTGACAGTTAAAAATACAGTTAAAAATAGATTCAACAATCTAATGGATTGCCCCATACAATGTCCAAGAAGTTATGTCCTATGTAACATACAAGTGTTTAAGTCCCATACCAAAATGTCCAAAGCAAATGTTCAAGGTTAATATCCAAAAAAAATAAAAATGATAATATGTCCAAAGTTGGTGTAAAAATCAAAAAGGTGAAAAAATGTAAAAAATATAAAAAATATATTAAAAAATATTTTTTGAAAAGATGAAAAAATGAATAAAAATATATAAAAAATATATGAGTTGTGATCAGCAACCCATATGGAAGGAATATAATATATGTGATAGTGAATAATTCTCGTGAGGTGTACACCTAAAAAGTGTGTATAAAAATGTGTGTATATAAAAGGGTGTGGTAAAAAATGTGTCATAAAAAATGTGTCATAAAAAAGGATTCAAAATCCTGGTGAAATAAATAAAGTCCAAATTGCTCCAAAAAAATGTGTATATAATTCCAAGTATTCCAAATGTGAGTGTAGAAAGTGCTGGGTTGATGTTCCTCTTCTTAAAAGGTTATCAAATGTAATGGGATATCCTCCTGTACCTAAAAAAGTGTACAGAAAATAGACATAGTGCAATAAAATCACTTTAGAATGACAACAACAGTATTCTACTCACCAGATATATTCTGAGCTGCAATACCAGTGTATAGCCAATGCGTTTCGGTCCTCAGGGACCTTTCTCAAGACTGGAATACTTGGAATTATATACACATTTTTTTGGAGCAATTTGGACTTTATTTATTTCACCAGGATTTTGAATCCTTTTTTATGACACATTTTTTATGACACATTTTTTACCACACCCTTTTATATACACACATTTTTATACACACTTTTTAGGTGTACACCTCACGAGAATTATTCACTATCACATATATTATATTCCTTCCATATGGGTTGCTGATCACAACTCATATATTTTTTATATATTTTTATTCATTTTTTCATCTTTTCAAAAAATATTTTTTAATATATTTTTTATATTTTTTACATTTTTTCACCTTTTTGATTTTTACACCAACTTTGGACATATTATCATTTTTATTTTTTTTGGATATTAACCTTGAACATTTGCTTTGGACATTTTGGTATGGGACTTAAACACTTGTATGTTACATAGGACATAACTTCTTGGACATTGTATGGGGCAATCCATTAGATTGTTGAATCTATTTTTAACTGTATTTTTAACTGTCAGTTTATGTTAATAAAATGTTTGTTTAATACATTTTAATATCACATCCTATATATATATATTTTGTTTTTAATCTTTTACCTTTTAAGTACTTTTTCACATGGTTTTATATATATTCTTTGTGTAACACAATATTATATATTAACCTTTATGTATACACATTCCTAGTCGTGGACACCATCTTTAGCAACCCAACCCTCATCTGAGGGTAGTGTAGCGCTGTATCTTGGCATTTATTTTTACTCTTTTGATCTCTACACTAAAGCTAAAATTAACCCTGCAAGATCCCTACAAGCTACCTAATTAACCCCTTCACTGCTAGCCATAATACACGTGTGATGCGCAGCAGCATTTAGCGGCCTTCTAATTACCAGAAAGCAACGCCAAAGTCATATATGTCTGCTATTTCTGAACAAAGGGGATCCCAGAAAAGCATTTACAACCATTTGTGCCATAATTGCACAAGCTGTTTGTAAATAATTTCAGTGAGGAACCTAAAATTGCGAAAAAAAATTAAGTTTTTTTTAAATTTGATCGCATTTGGCGTAGAAATGGTGGCATTAAATATACCAAAATGGGCCTAGATCAATACTTTGGGTTGTCTACTACACTACACTTAAGCTAAAATTAACTCTACAAGCTCCCTACATGCTCCCTAATTAACCCCTTCACTGCTGGGAATAAAACACGTGTGGTGCGCAGTGGCATTTAGCAGCCTTCTAATTACCAAAAAGCAACGCCAAAGCCATATAAGTCTGCTATTTCTGAACAAAGGGGATCCCAGAGAAGCATTTACAACCATTTATGCCATAATTGCATAAGTTGTTTATAAATAATTTCTGTGAGAAACCTAAAGTTTGTGAAAAAGTAAACAATTTTTTTTTATTTGATCGCATTTGGCGGTGAAATGGTGGCATGAATTATACCAAAATGGGCCTAGATCAATACTTTGGGATGTCTTCTAAAAAAAAATATATACATGTCAAGGGATATTCAGGTATTCCTGACAGATATCAGGGTTCCAATGTAACAAGCGCTCATTTTGAAAAAAGGTGGTTTTGAATAGCAAAGTGCTTCTTGTATTTATTTCCCTATAACTTGCAAAAAAAGCAAAGAACATGTTAACATTGGGTATTTCTAAACCCAGGACAAAATTTAGAAACTATTTAGCATGGTTGTTTTTTGGTGGTTGTAGATGTGTAACAGATTTTGGGGGTCAAAGTTAGAAAAAGTGTGTTTTTTTCCATTTTTTTCTCATATTTTATAATGTTAGGTGATTTATGCCCTTTATGGATTAAAACCAGACTCTGCATCAACTATGTAATTTTCCATGGGAGTTTTGCCATGGATCCCCCCCGGCATGCCACAGTCCAGGTGTTAGTCCCCTTGAAACAAGTTTTCCATCACTATTGTGGCCAGAAAGAGTCCCTGTGGGTTTTAAAATTTGCCTGCCTATTGAAGTCTATGGCGGTTCGCCCGTTCACGAACATTTGCGGAAGTTCGCCGTTTGCGAACGCAAAATTTTAAGTTTGCGACATCACTAATTGGGGCCAATTTATGATGCTGCGAATGCAGCAGTTTCTGCGTGAGCCTTCAGGCGAATGTGCAGGGGTGGCGGCATTGCAAAAGCATTTAATTAGAAATGCTTGTGCAATGATAAATGCCGAAAGCGTATGCTGTCAACATTTATCAATGTCGGGCAGACATGATAAATCTGCCCCCTGGTATCATGTTCAGTTTACTTAAAGTGAAGGTAACCTTTGCTCTATTTGAATCTAATCCTATACATATAAGCACAAATAAATGGCACTTTCATTCATTAAAATTTCTAATTTTACTTTTATCCCGTGTTATCTACGTTTTTAGTTTGCATCTTGCAATATCCAAATTTAACCCATCTTGTACGCTATGCGCATGTGTTAGATTTTTTTGCTCACACTTGGAAGGCAAGTGCGGCCCCGTTTCACGCATGCTCAAATTTTCATATAGGGTTACGTAGAAGGCTTATTACGGGACGGGATTACCACGTGCGCATTGTTGACCGTCAGCGAGTTTATGCGCATGCGCAGCTCTTATAGACACCGTGCACGAGTGGGACCGCTCTATACGTCACAATACCAGAAATCAAGAAAATGGCTCATGGGAGGAGTTTGAAACGGAACGGTAGGGAAAAATCAAACCTCAATATTATAGAAATAAGTAATGTTTCAAAGAAAAAAACGTAGCGACTGTATTTTATAAGCTGCAAAATTGAATACTGTACAAAGAACGATCTAACTTTACCTTCACTTTAAGTAATTTCTTAAAGATGTAGATTAAGATTAAGATGTAATCAGATTTTGTTTTAAATAAAAAATCATGTAACGTGTTTGTTCTTTGGTTTAGGGCTTCATTTACAGCCGTTGATATTTATGACAAATCTGTGTAGAGAAGAAAATCTGAAAAAACTGATCGCAGCCAGCCCTCTCGCTAAAACCCTGGAGGAGATAAAAGAAGCTCTTAAGTCACAGGCTGCACAGGGTAAAATAACTTCTTCACATTAGAGTATAGAAATTTTCACATTTCAAAGGGTTAATACTTAATAGTATGCTGCATATTTCCCAACATTTCTCAGATACTATCTTGTATAGTGAGGCTGGTGGCTGTAATTTCACTATTATATTGTAACAAAAGGGGATAGGTTTTGGTTGACACGTTCATTTTATTGCCATTTATTACTGTGTAAAGAGATTATTTACATCAAAACTTTGCTGTAGATGATAAAGCTGCTTTTAAAATTCCACCAGTGTCAGAGAACAAACACATCCCACAGTGAAGTATAGTGAAATACCACTTGATAAGACTTTCCTCTAACACTGATTTCATCCCTTTATGACTAGGCATGGGCATTCGGATCATTCGCTATGCTCTAAATGTGGAAGAAGGCAGCTGTTTGCGGCATTCGTCTCTTTCAAAAGCCGCGAGTTGCTGCCTTATCCTTCATTCGGTTAATTCATTATCATTTATGCCTATTTAGAACATTTCACCAGCGATCTCGATCACAATGCAGATCCCTTTATAACATAGCGCTATTGTGACAATGCTTGCAGCATCAAACCTTTATATGACGTGAAAGAAAGGATTAACAAATCCTAGACCCCTTCATATTCATAGGGGCCGATTTATCAAACCCCTAAAGCAGGCAAATGTATCTGTTTCAGCGCGCGCCTTTAGGCTCACTGGAAACAGGAGTTAAGAAGCAGCAGTCTTAAGACCGCTGCTTCTTAACTCGTCCACCACCTATGAGGTGGCGGACAGCAATAAGCACGATCAGATACCATCAGATTGATTGACACCCCCGCTAGTAGCCGATTGGCCGCGAATCAGCAGGGGGAAGCATTGCACCAGCATTTTACAAGGAATGATTGTGGAATGATAAATGCCGACAGCGTATGCTGTTGGTATTAATCAATGTGCAGTGGACATGATCCACTACAGCGGATCATGTTCGCCTGCACATTGATAATTTGGCCCCACAGTGTGTCGTTTTCTAATATAGGTGTTGATCACAATCTTTAGAAAAAAGTATCTAAGGTGTTTCACCAGAAAATCACCAGTAAAGTCTAGAGGTTTCTGAAGATAAATCATTACATACTTTTCTAAAGGATTGTGATCGACCTTAATGCATGTTAACACTTAACACTGGTCTGGCATTATATGACTGTGCCGTCTAGTACCTTTTCTTTAACAAACTATAATCATTTTTTTACACTGCCTCTTATTATAATTATTATTATTGGTTATTTGTAGAGCGCCAACAGATTCCGCAGCACTACAGCGCTTAAAGGGACATCATTTGTTTTATGCAATGTTTTTATAGTATTGTGGGATTGTGTTGCCCTATGACCCTTTCCTACCTTGTGAAATATATCTAAAGTTATATTTTGGCAGGTTTTTTCTTTAAAATGCAGGGAGGCTGTACAGCCAATAAGAGGCCATATTGCTGCCTAATAAATTGTAATGAGAGCGCTCTCCAGGCTGCAAAGTCATATTGTAATGAACTAAGATTTGCAAGCGCAATAGTTGCATTTTATAATATTACAATGGCTTATTCATAAACTTAATGGCAAAAAATACCACTTAGAAAAAAAAACAATATGTTTTTTTTTTTATTTAAATTTTTTATTGATTTTATAACATATACATTAACACAATTGGAAAAGGAGATCAATACAACAATATTTGAGATATAATCAGCGGTATCACAAAGTTTTAGTCACATATTGATAACAGAGCTATTTGTTTCCTTTATCCAGACTATAACAGTCACAATATGTGTTTTTAAGCAGTAAAGGAAAATTAATTAGGGGAGTACAAAAATCATACTCAAAGCTGTTTATAATACCACTGCTATATCCAACCAATTTTGCTTAATCTGAAATGATTTTAACTTTATTATAACTAATATTAAAAGAAAAATTACAATATATATATATATATGTGTGTGTGTGTGTGTGTGTATATATATATAAACTTTTATGCATGTTTCCTTTAGACAAATCCCTGGAAGAAAGTTCCATACCATTGACTAGTAGTGTCCTGGTTCCCATGGATATGAGCAAGTTGTCACCTCGACAATTTATTGTCTACCGATTTGGCAGTACCGTCTTACATCTTCTCTGTCTTGGATATGCTCAGAAACCATTGATTCTTTTAATGGCAGAAACAATTCCAAGACTAAGTCCTGGTGCAGACAATGCAGAGCTGCGATCAGTAGATTCTTATTATGATAAGGACAACAGTGTTTTATTTATACCATTTACTTGCTTGGACAACATTGGTGACTTCATTGTAATCATCATGCACGCAGTTGCTCAGATAAAGACAGGTAACATTTATCTTTCATTCTATTATACCATTAGATGGTAAAATCAGTTTCTCATCTATGCTCCTACAAATTCAAATATAGCTATTTTAATTTCTTAAGACATTGATATCTGTTCCATGATCATCTCTGTTTTCTACTCTCCAACTGCAAAATACAAAGTTTAAAATTCTTAAAAGCTGTTTTTAACCCATTGTTGATCCTTTGTACAAGATTTGTTCCTTTGTATCTATTTACTTCCATTCTTTATTCCTAACACATTGTTCTAGATTAGTGTTTGCACAAATATTAGCACTATTGTGTATTAACGATCTCTTAAACAATCAATGGTGTTTCTATTATTGCTCTAATATTACACGTTCAAAGTTATTTTTTTTTATCACTCCAGCAATAGTCTAAAATCTGTATGCCGTATAGTTCAGCTTCACTAAATCCCTCATATTATAGATTTCTATGGGGGCGGGCAATAAATTCATGTCATATATTGCTCAAGCGCTAATCTGAGGGTCCACTAAGCCAATGGTGGGAAAGTAGTGAAGTTGTTTATGTAGTTCTGTGTGATATTATTAAATTAAGGTTTTCTTCAGGTCTCAAATGCTAGATTTTACAGTGGTATTTAGGATTGCGCTCCAGCCCAACACTTAACTCAATACCAGTGCAATAAGCACACCAATAGCTCTCACTGAGCTATGCCTTAAATGTTTAGGGTGCGCTAAAAGTTGTTGGCCACGTTAAAATCCAGCACTAAGGGTACTACATGCAAACCACAGGAGCTCCACAATACTCCCAATATCACATAAAAAGTCCAAAGGTGGCTGCAAAACAAGGAGTTTATTAAAAAACACACAGGGGGTAACAGAGCGACGTTTCGGGAGTGATCCCTTTATCAAGCTAATTTTCACACTGTTCACAAGCTTCTATTTATACACAATCCCCACTAGGGGGCGCAATACATACAAAATTGAATTAACCCTATCATATCAAGTGCAAATTTGTTATAGTTATACAATCATTATTTTAACAAGGCAACTAATAAATATATAAGCAATATATAAGCACATGATAGGGAAAAGGATAAAAAATTAAATGAAAAACCTACAAGACTGTATATGTGTATATATATATATATATATATATATATATATATAGATAGATATATAGATATATACAAAAAAATACATCAAATTAATTATATACATCAGTGCATAATAATTTACAAATTAGTAAATGTAATCCTTAATAAAGAATATACATAATCAATACACACCAATTAAAGGAACACATATAGATCCCAATCTTTATTTAGGCCTGAATGTTCTAGGGAGCCAAGCTTATAAATCCAAAAGGATTCAGGTTGTTTTAAAAGAAGTTCTCTATCGCCACCACAGCGGTGTCTAGGAATAAATTCAATAATTTGGAAACTGAGTTGATTTATTGCATGACCCATTTTTAAGAAGTGATATGCAACTGGGGCTGTATCTTTTTTAGTTCTTATATTTTTTAGTTCTTATATTACTTTTATGTTCGATTATACGATCACAGATGCATCTAGTTGTTTCACCAATATAACTCCTCCCACAGGGACATTTAATCATGTAAACTACAAAATTACTTTGACAGTTAAGATAACCATTAATACTAAATTTGTGCCCCGTAGTAGGATGATAAAAAAACAGAACCCTTAATAAGATTACTACAACAGAAACAACTTAAACAGGGAAAGCCGCTGGGATTCCTTTTAGTAATATATCTTTGAGGATTTTCCTTTTTAGTCCCAATATCAGCTAATTAATTGTTGTTGTAAATTAGATCCTCTTTTACATGCAGGCATTGGAATATTTTTAAATTCAGATATTTCAGGGTTACACTTAGATAATATTCCCCAATGTTTCCTAATAATCTTTTGTATGACATGGCTTTGAGCATGACGAAAACCATCCTCTGCTCATCATTCTTTTTGCTATTATCTTTTTGTAATTTCCCCTTCTTGGGACATAACAATGTTTCTCTTGGGGTAGATCAAGCAAATGTTTTTTTCACTTTTTATGATGGCCTCAGGATAGCCACGTTCTAAAAATCTATTGCCCATTTCATTTAGTCTGACATTACATACCTCTTCATCTGAAACAATTTTACGAACTCTAAGGATTTGACTCCTAGGGGGGGCTTTAAACAAAGAGGGGGGATAGACACTGTCATAACGAAGAAGACTGTTATGATCAGTTTTATTTCTATATAAGTCAACCTGCAAACCAATGTCAGACTTGAATATTTTAGTGTCAAGGAATGCTATGCTCTCTTCACTCCATGAAAGTTTAAATTCTATTGAAACAAAAATTTTTATTGAGGTTTTTTATTTTTTTGTACATCAACACAGTAAGTATATAAGATATTGTCAAACTGAAACAGTACAATAATTAGACAATGAAATAATGCCTCACTTCAACAATAGTAATGACTGGCAGGCTAGGTGTATAAACTAGAATATATCTGTAAGATCAAACAACCAGGAAAAGAGGAGGAGGCATATATCAGTGGAACCTCATTTTCTATTTTCTATGATATAAGATGTAATAGTATATATGGGGAGTTGGGGGGAATCAGCAGGCTAGAGCTGCTTTAAGTTGAGGGGAAGGGGGTGGGCGTTCTAAATGTTGATGTAGGGACCTAAGAAGCTAATATCGAACTCACATTTGAATGGATTCTAAATTTCAGATGGCTATCCACTATTCATAGCAATGTAATATAAAGGTATCAGAATTTACCCAAATATGTGATCACATCTGCGCCATGAAAAAGTGTAGAATCCAGAGCCCTGATATATAGGGAATCAATGACGTAGTGAAGTAGCATCCTAAATTTCTGGTAGGACCTATACTGGGGATATCTATAGAAAATATGGTGTTGAGACCTCCCTCTATACCTCCACCCAGTGCTAAGGAAATAACACAAATAGTATTATCTTGTCCACTAAAGTTAAAGATTGCTTGAATAGATTACCAACATGTAGCATTGCATGAAGATCATACCAAAACAATTGACCACTCAGTTGGGCTACTTGCGCTAGGTTCTTAAGGTTTATCATACTGCTACGGTGTAACACATCCCAAAAGCTATTAGTAATGCTGATTTCTGTTGAAGATGCAGTTAGATAACCTAAACCTATAAGCAGTGGTCAGTACATATGTGAATATGCATGTGTCGTAATGACTAATAACAGTTAGAGTGCATGGTATAGTGATAAGGTGCGATGTCCATGAATGGAAGCCCTGTTATCAAAGTGTGCCATGCATGAATAATCAGGATCTCTCTGTAAAGGGATGCTATAACTGCAAGATAAGTGACATGTAAACTAACCTATAGATACCTAGTGAAGCATACAGAGTAACAGTGAGGTTCTGAGAGAGTTGTACGTCTAGTGTTAGTCATGTAATAGTTATTTCTGAGTCAAGAGACATCATCTGGAGAAGGTAAGTCAGTGACTACCTATTACATGCTATGGGGCCATTACATGATATGGGGCCATAATAGACAATTACATCATGTGAATAAGCACATGCCCTATGTATAGAGCTAGCCACTTAAGACAGGGAAGGGTAGTCTATCTGTAAAACTTGATAGTGAGAGTAAGGGTGCATATAGGTCTTCTTTCCATCTTAATAAACTTGGCAGATGATTAGACAGGGTTTATAGCTTTATGTTTTGGGAAGTATGAGCCTAAGCAGTACATCAGCAGAAAACAATACAGGTTGCAGATTCATACAAAGCACTAATTGCAATCCGTACATAGTCATAAAGGGTGTTAGCAACTATGGAGAAAATGTTAGATTGTGGCTAGGACTGGCATCTAAGCATAGGAGTGTAATAGACATCTGACATATGCAGCATATTTGTGGCCTCAGTTGTACCTCTACTGCCTCAAAACAAGTACATGTGTAACCGTGTGTTTTCTTAACCTGTGAAGTCTCTCTAACTAGCTGTCTTAAGTCAAGTAAATAGTTTGAGGAGAGCTGAACGCTCACATGTAATAACTAGGCATGAAATATTCTTTGCAATATTAGCCTATTAGTAAGGTAGGTTTAGTTTGAGAGTGCAAAGGCCCTATCTTCATAGTAGTGTAAAGATCTATGTTGCTATCTGCGGTGTCGATATCTAGAGGCATATAATAAATAAATTGTGGGGATGAAGAGATACCAAGGAAGCTCTCTAGTATGTATAGTGACTAAGTCCGAGGCTAGCCAAGGGGTAACATGATTCTTGCTACAGTCAGTGTGGGTCTGGTGTCTGTGTCGTCAATAAAGAAAGGTGATCTTTGTTTGTCAGAACGCAATAGTAAATATAAACGCAATGAACAAGTAACAGCTGAGTAACAAACCACTGTGTCTAAAACTAATGATTAATGCCCAAGATGTTGACGCCCACTACATCTGTGACTTTAAACAGTCCAACTGTGTTAGAGTCCCTCTTTTTAGCCATGCATATCAGGCCAATAATCAATAAAACTAGCCTCCTGGATCAAAAGGGCCTTTCAACAGTCCAGTGTAAGCTTGTATGGTATCTTTCCTGGGAAGTCCACGATTCTCACAGTGCTGTATGTGATCTGCGCTAGAATTGTTGTGGGCTTTCATGGGTATGTGGCTAAACATTGGAGCTTGCAGGGGAATTGCAAATAGCTGTCGTATGGGTATCTTGTAAACGCCATCGGCTAGCTGGGTAATATTGTGGTTGTATCTCTAGACTCGGCTGAGTGGGCTGGTACACCGGAGTGTCCCGAGTATCTCTGGGCTGAGATGGCTGTGTAGCTGTTCCAGGGGTGAGAAACGTAGGGGGTAAGTCTAAATCCTCTTTTGTCTGCTCAGAGGAAAAGCGTTCCCTCTTGTCCATCATACTGATCGCAACTTCTGAAGATAGGGAGACGGAAGAGCTGGAGGTGTTCATAGGAATGTACCATGTTGTGGTAGTGTATCTCCTGGTGTGTGTTTGAGCATCAACATATTGCACCTCTGGATGCCGCCCCACCGACGTCTCTTCTCGTATGATGCAAGTGCTGAAGCTATCTTCTCTCGTACCCAGCGAGCGGATGTCAGCAGAAAGCTAGCTGTATCTTAGATCCATTAATTGCCCTAGGCCTTCTAGAAGAGCCACTACCGTAGCCAGGTCTTCTTCTGTAATCCCATCAGCGTGGTCTGCTGTGTTACGGCTGAACCTGAGGGAAATTGCAAAGATAGCTAATAGTCTCTCCTATGAGCATCCAGGTTATATATCAAGATAAATCCCCTGCTTCTGTTTCACCCAACAAGCCAAAGTGAGGATGATGTAGAGATCTGCGTGTTAGACCCTCATCAAGTATCTATCGTGTCATGATCATGCACCCAAGGTGCCGCGTAGCAATCACAGAGTGTATGCCGGTTGTGGGTAGTTTTAGAAAGAAGAATATATGATTGTTCTGGGTGGATTGGAAATAGCTCCATAGATAATTGTTAGATTAGTTTATCAACCTTCAGAGCTTTGGTATTTTCCGTCCGCCATGACTGCCTCTTGGCCACGCCCCCATGAAAGTTTAAATTTAATATAACTCATGGTCACATTTAAATCCTCAACAAAAGCCATTAGGGATCCAACGTAGCCTAGCCATACACCAAAGATGTCATCAATATAGCGTCACCAACAGGCGCCATATCAAATAAACAATCTATGTGAAAAAATGAACTTCTCTTCATAAACATTCATAAAAATGTTGGCATAATTAGGGATGACGTTGGATCCCATGACTGTAACTTGAACTTGTAGGAAATAATTGTCTTCAAATAGGAAATAATTACAATATAAAACAACTTCAAGTAATTTAATAAAAAAAATCTACCTGAACTGAATCATAATTGCCACTTGAGTTAAGTACCATTTTAACTGCACCTATACCACTTTCATGGGTTATGGTTGTATATAGGCTCTCAACATCGAGACTAAACAAAAGATATTTATTAGTGGGTAAATCCAATGTGTCAATTTTTCTAAGGAAATCTCCTGTATCTTTTATAAAAGAATTAGACAATTCCACATATAGCCTGAGTATTTTATCCAGAAAAATCGACACATTGGTAGAGAACTTATTTTAAAACAATGTGAATCCTTTTGGATTTATAAGCTTGGCACCCTAGAACCTTCAGGCCTAAATAGAGATTGGGATCTCTCTGTGTTCATTTAGTTGGTGTGTATTGATGTATATTCTTTATTTAGGATTAAATTTGCTAATTTGTAAATTATTATGCACTGGTGTATATAATTAATTTGATGTATTTTGGTGTGTACATATACATGTTTTCTTCATAAAGTCTTGTATTTTCTATCCTTATCCCTATCATGTGCTTATATATTACTTATATATTTATTAGTTGCCTTGTTAAAATAATGATTGTATAACTATGTAACAAATTTGCACTTGATATGATAGGGTTAATTCAATTTTGTATGTATTGTGCCCCCTAGTGGGGATTGTGTATAAATAGAAGCTTGTGAACAGTGTGAAAATTAGCTTGATAAAGGGATCATTCCCAAAACGTCGCTCTGTTACCCCCTGTGTGTTTTTTAATAAACTCCTTGTTTTGCAACCACCTTTGAACTTTTTATAATCAGTTTTTAAGCATCTATTTCATTTTTTATCTTCTGTTGAGATCTACTTTATCATTTTGGTTTATCTCACATAAATGATCTCCTGTTTTCTAGGACTTAGTATGAAATGTAATATATGGGAATTCCTGAAGTGTTTAAATCTTGGTGTTGGGACGATAGCTTCAGCTTTCTTTCAGTCCTGGGATAAAGAACAAATTAGAAGTCAAATACTGAACCCAAATACAGTAAGTTGTCCTGTGGTCTTTATGAGTCAATCAGTCTTTTAACTGTGCAGTAACTGACAGTGACATAGATTCAATAAAACCTGTTCTTGAAACTAATACCTTGTGGTAAAAACTCACTGTAAAGTTGCAACATGAAAATTGCAAAATTCAAAGCAATTTGTACCTGCCCCTCGCCACAGCTGAGAGTTGTGGGTTAAAATCCATTATAATAATGTTTCATTATTGTTCACTTCTCAGTAAATAGACAGATTCCACTGTAATGGATACCGCCAAAAATGTCTTTAAATCCTTACAGAACAAAATAATTTAAAATGGGGAGAAAAATCTCTCAATAAAACACACCACTCTAAATAGTGAGACACAACCAAAAGTAAAGATACTTCACAGGGGCAGTAGAGGAGCAATATATGACGTTCACATACTTGGCATAAGTGTAGGTGAAAAATCCAGACTACACTTCTAGAATGTCCCACAACCAGTCCCCGAGGGCACCTTTCCTTCTATTCAGGGAGACTATTTCACCACAACATACATTTACATAAACCATTTACAAAGCTTTTGCTGAAGTTGTAAATATTGTTTTCCCACATTGGTGTCTGTTTTTGTCTGATGTATATACTACAGATATAAATGCCAGTGGTGGGATTCCCCCTAGTTCTCGCCAGTTCTTAAGAACCTGTTTCTAAAATTTCCCAGGTTCTCAAGAACCGGTTGGTGGGTGTATTAATTGCATATGGTTAAGGTTCACTGATTATTACATACACTTCAACTTGGTATTTAGAGAACATACTGCTAATATTAAGAGAACCTGTTGCTAATACCACCACTGGGAATACCAACTTAGGAAAATGAGGAAAGCTAGTTTAAATGGTGCTTGATTAATTATGAAAATGGTCTCCCCTTTACAGTAAGGCCCCTCAACAACCACACAAGCACCTGTCAAATCTCAGCCAATGTATTGAAGTAGTTTCTAATAGTTCTTAGAAGTTGTGATTTTGAAATATCCTTTAATACTGTGTGTGAGGGGGTCAAGCTGTCAATAGTTAAAGGGACACTAAACCCAAATTACACCTTAATGATTCAGAAAGAGAATATAATTTTAAACAACATGCCAATTTACTTATATTATCTAATTTGCTTCATTCTTTAGATATCCTTTGTTGAAGAAATATCAATGCACATAGATGAGCCAATCACACATAGGGGTAGATTTATCAATGTGCGGGCAGACATGATCCGCTGTAGCATACGCTAGCTGTAAAAAGCTGACAGGAAAATATCACCTGAGCATCTCTATGTAAAAAAAGGAAGATATTTTACCTCACAATTTCCTCAGCTCAGCAGATTAAGTTCTGTATAAAAAGTTATAATTCAGCTGCTTCCCAGCTGCAGGTAAAAAAAAATGAAGAAATGAACAGCAGCCAATCAGCATCAACAGTGCTGAGGTCATGAACTCTTTTACTGTGATCTCATGAGATTTCACTTAACTCTCATGAGATTTCATTGTAAACTTCCTTACACAGAATAGGGAAATAAGATGAGAGTGCACGAAAGCTCACTCCTTCCGCTGTCCCGGGACAGACATACTGATTTGCTGCTTAGGAGTCCTTTACAATGGGATGTGGCTACTGAGGAACTTTTGAGGTAAAATATCTTTCTTTTTTACATAGAGATGTTCAGGTGATATTTTCTAGTCAGCTTTTTACAGCTATACTGCATCACTTTCAAGTGTTTAAACATTTGGGTATTATGGCCCTTTAAGTTTCTTTAAAAGTTTTGGAGCACATCTTTCTTGTAACTGTTCTCTTCTTTGTGCATAGAATGAGTTCCACTGTGAAGGACCCCGGGATCACAAAATGCCTTCAAACCATTATGAAACAGACATAACTAAATAAAGTAAAAGTAACTCTCTTTATGAAACAGCCCACAATAACATATGCTGAACACACAATTTAAAAACATTTAAAGAGAAATATAAGAAAAATTAACACAACAAATCCTCATTAGCTTTTAAATAGTAAGATACGACCAAGAGACGATACACTTCACAGATGCAACAGAGTCTTTATGAATCACTTGTGCTGGGCTGAGGTGTAAATGAAAACTCCCAACCAGGCTTCTAGAATGCCAATATTGGTGCCTTGGAAGGCAAACCTCTAGAAGACATAATCATTTACCCAGGAATTTTGTTAATTAATGTGTGGTCTGAAGGGATGAACCGTAGTCAGTAACTGCTATGTCAGTAAATGTGTGTATAAGTATAAATGGGTGTATGAGTATAAATGGGTGTATGAGTATAAATAGGTGTATGAGTATAAATGTGTGTATAAGTATAAATGGGTGTATGAGTATAAATGTGTGTATAAGTATAAATGGGTGTATGAGTATAAATGTGTGTATAAGTATAAATGGGTGTATAAGTATAAATGGGTGTATAAGTATAAATGGGTGTAGGAGTATAAATGGGTGTATAGCTATAAATGAGTGTATGAGTATAAATGGGTGTATAAGTATAAATGGGTGTATGAGTATAAATGGGTGTATGAGTATAAATGGATGCATGAGTATAAATGGGTGTATGAGTATTATTGGGTGTATGAGTATAAATGGGTGTATGAGTATAAATGGGTGTATGAGTATTATTGGGTGTATGAGTATTATTGGGTGTATAAGTATAAATGGGTGTATGAGTATAAATGGGTGTATGAGTATAAATGGGTGTATAGGTATAAATGGGTGTATGAGTATAAATGTGTGTATAAGTATAAATGTGTGTATAAGTATAAATGTATGTATAAGTATAAATGGGTTTTTGAGTATTATTTGGTGTATAATTATAAATGGGTGTATGAGTATAAATGGGTGTATAGGTATAAATGGGTGTATAGGTATAAATGGGTGTATGAGTATAAATGGGTGTATGAGTATAAATGGGTGTATGAGTATAAAAGGGTGTATGAGTTCAATTGGCTGTATGAGTATAAATGGGTGTGATCCCAATGAGACCAACCTTTCCAGTTCTGATTTGATGTTATGGAGCTGATTGGTCATGTTTTTAGAGCTGCCATATCTTTTAGTAAATCAGCTTATTAGGGAATCATAGTACTTAAAATGTTTTTTTATGTCAATAGGAAAATGAAAAATGTTTGTTTCCCTTGGACATCTCTGAACAAACAGTGTTTGGTGATCTTCTCTCTCTCCATAGACCTGCTCATCATCTGTATAAAACAAAGAGGTGAGCAAACAAGGGTGATTTTCAAATTAGCAGCCAGGCAAACTGGCAATATATAAAGGGGTGATCACCAATCCTTTAGAAAAACCTCTCAAATGATTTATCTACAGGAATCCCCATATACTGATGTTTTCTATAGAAAATCATTATATAGGTTTTTCTAAAGGACTGGCTTTGATTTCTTAATGCTTTATCTGTACAATAAAGTAAAAAGCTGAGGAATCTGTTGGCCCTCTACAAACAACTGATGATGATGATGACAATAATAATAAATAATAATAATTATTGTATTATTATTATTATTTGATGTTTCAGAGATAATTTTCTGAAGAAGGGGAAATTGTTCCCAAAACACCAACTACATTTTGACCCATTTGTAATGAAACTCTGGGTGCTCTGTTTTAGTTTGATATTGGTATTTTACATTTTATTAGTATTTTTTAAAACTACTTTAAACATAGAAACATAGAATTTGACAGTATATGAGAACCAATAGGCCCATCAAGTCTACCCATATTACATGTTACTTATTTCTTCAGGTAGCCTTATGCAAGTCCAAGGCATTTTTTAAATTATTTTACAGTCCTTGTGTTTACCACCTCTATTGGAAGTTTATTGAGTGTGTTTATTTTATCTCTCATAATTGTACCAATTGTAGCTAACTGTAATTTAGTTTGTCTTCTGATCTAAGCAATCATTATGTAGTATGTAGCTGGTTTATACAATTTACAGCCCTTTGCAAAATATATAATATTATATATATATTATTATTATATATATTTTTTTTTGTTTTTTTTACCTCTCCTGGGAGAGTGGGACAAGCATAATTTGACACAAAAGCAATAGGTGCTTAATGTCCCTTAAATATTCTGTAGGTTACAACTTGCCCTCTGTATTTGTATTGTTCCTGGTTTACTCTATCACATACTTTTCAATTAGACGTAACAAAGTAACATGAATTTTAAAGATGGCACCCGTTATTCTGTAATATTGTAGTTCAGGATAATTCCTACAACAAAAATATGTGAAGGGAAAATGGTGCTCCAGATTTACAACATCTCTTATTTCAGGTAAATAAACAGTTAAAAAGTCTATAGACTCACAAGTGATGGAATTTCAGACAATGCTACTGAGGCTTCTTGGGACCAATTGAAGGTTCCCAGATAGCTGGACTCCTATAACAATGAGTTCTTTATCATAAAGTAGTTTCCAACCGCCATAGTGATAATAAACAGAAACATTACATAATACAACAAAGAGTATTAAACTGCGCTTACCCTATAGATACCTCATTCTGAACCAAAATGACAGCTCTTCCCCAATAGGTGTCAAAAGTAAAATCTAAGAAAGAAGGGAGTAGTGGGTCAGCGCTAATGAAAGCTAGAGGGATCTGACAACAATACAGTGTATATTAATATACCATATAGTAATGCATCCAAATGTACTAAATAGATACGCCACAATATTAAAAATGAATCTGTAAAAAATGTTAGCAGGCAATACTCTATTAGTTATAAGAATACAAAAAATAAAAATTGTTGTCCTTAAAACCACGAAAGGTAATGATTTTTATCACCTTATTCAGATATATGAAGATATCCTCAAACAGATATATTCTAAATATTACTAGCTAGCAAGCAATACCTAAATAGCATAACGCAAAATGGTCCTAAAACCTAATGTGGTGATGCTGTCTTCTATGAAATAATACTAAAATATCTAGTGTAAGATAACAAACAATATATTTATTGTGAAATGATATGTTTATTATAAAATCATTTATAAAAATGGCTCAAAATTTGCTCAAAACATTAGTATAGTGACCAGTCACTTTTAAAAATGAATAAAAAATAGGCATATGACAACTATTCTT
This sequence comes from Bombina bombina, assembly GCF_027579735.1. Taxonomy (NCBI): domain Eukaryota; kingdom Metazoa; phylum Chordata; class Amphibia; order Anura; family Bombinatoridae; genus Bombina; species Bombina bombina. The sequence goes on from NC_069506.1 coordinate 317,728,787, forward strand.
ATTATAAAACAAGATGGCTAAAAAGCTTCACCACCAAAGCTTCACATCGATAGAAATACACGGTGAAGCTTTTTAGCCATCTTGTTTTATAATAAGAATAGTTGTCATATGCCTATTTTTTATTCATTTTTAAAAGTGACCGGTCACTATACTAATGTTTTGAGCTAATTTTGAGCCATTTTTATAAATGATTTTATAATAAACATATAATTTCACAATAAATATATTGTTTGTTATCTTACACTAGATATTTTAGTATTATTTCATAGAAGACAGCATCACCACATTAGGTTTTAGGACCATTTTGCGTTATGCTATTTAGGTATTGCTTGCTAGCTAGTAATATTTAGGATATATCTGTTTGAGGATATCTTCATATATCTGAATAAGGTTATAAAAATCATTACCTTTCGTGGTTTTAAGGAAAACAATTTTTATTTTTTGTATTCTTATAACTAATAGAGTATTGCCTGCTAACATTTTTTACAGATTCATTTTTAATATTGTGGCGTATCTATTTAGTACATTTGGATGCATTACTATATAGTATATTAATATACACTGTATTGTCAGATCCCTCTAGCTTTCATTAGCGCTGACCCACTACTCTACCTTCTTTCTTAGAAACATTACATAACATTTAATAATTCCCTCAAATGCTGAGGTTATTTAATTCTTCAAAATATTAAAAACAATGTGCAATCTGTTTCTTGGATTTATTTCACTGTTTCTGCAGGCAAATTAGTTGTACGTTCTACTTTCAGCTTGGAGTTTTATAGAAGATTGGCTGCACAGAGAAAAGATGAGAGAGATCTGGCAAACAAAACAGGGTTTTCTAAGAACGAAACAAAGGAAAATGCACTTCAGGTTTGTAAAGTAAAGTGTATTCTATTTGTATTAATAGATATTTTAATAATCATTTTTGTATTAAAAAGGCAAATCTTATATTGTATTTGTTTAGTTAACAAACACCATGTAGTGAATAATATATTTTTTTAATTATTTAATTATAGGAAGAAGAATTAGATGCTCTAAATGAAGAATTTCACCAGCTGACACTGCTGTCTTTAAAGAATAAGACTGAAAGTCAGCAATTTACAAATAACCTTTTGGAAAGGGAATATGTAGTCGAGGTAATAAGTAAATATATATATATTGACTTGTATAGGATCTTAGCGTCACACATATAAACCTTTTAAAGGCCATTGATAGTATTTTATTCTGATTGTTAAAGATACACTACAGCCTAGGTTACAGATGGAGCACAAAACTATTAGCACTATTGAGCACTAACACAGCTAAAGTTAAATCAATAGCGCTCTTATTCTTGCACTCATTTTAGTTGAAAGTAAAAAGTTTAAGCTTTGCTCTCAATTTGAAAGTAAAAAGTAATCGAGTGAGAGACTCAGGGATGCTAACATCTGGAGGTTGGCTAGCACGGCGGTACTAAATCCCTCTCCTCATTGACTTCTATTGGTTCTGGCAACATCAGTGCATGAATTGTGGGTTGAGAGCATCATATAAATGGGTTTACATGGCAAAACATCTGCACACAAGCCTCACATCAGCATGCGCAGCTGCAAGATTTATCTGTAGTGGGGTAAAGCACGCTGTCACTGGACTTTGGAGCTGTAGAAATGTGTTCTCTGAAGTGATGAATTCTTCTTCACTATATGGCAGCCTGATGGGAGAATTTGGGTGTGAAAAATGTCAGTGCTACCTACTGGAATGCAAAGTGCCTACTGTAAAGTTTGGTGGAGGAGGGATAATAGTCTGAGGCTTTTTTAGGTTTTAATGGTTTAGGCTAGTCCCCTTAGTTCCAGTGAAAGTTCATCTTAATGTTACAAAATAAAAAAAATACTTTCGTTAATTAGTTTTTGGTTTCAAGCTATATGGGAATTGTGTTTTTGTTTTTTTTGTTTTTTGGAATGATCACAATATACAATGTATTTGGCCACTAAAAGCGCATAGCTGTGAATGGCTTTTCCCTAAAAAATGAGGCTCTAAGGTTACATTATACTTGTTTAGAGTTAACCCCTTTGTACAGTGGGAAAGGGAAATCATCATTTACATGAGATTAACCTATTATAATCCAAATTCATCCTGATCACTGCTAAACAATATGAACACTATTTCTATATAGACATGACGGGTATATTGCACATGTTGCTTAATGAGTATATTGACACTTTTAACATTTTTTTAACAGTTTTAAGGCTGTTTTTTCTTTCACTATTTTTGTTTATTGGCTGAGAAAGCACTGTTTTCGGGTTTGGTGAGATATATATCTGAAATCAAGAACGCTACGGGTCTTTATTAGAAGGAAGTGGATGACACTTATCTCATCTTCTAAAACTGGAATTCTTTTCTATGGCATGGAGAGTCCATAATTTCATTCCAATTACTAGTGGGATATTCAACTCCTGGCCAGCAGAAGGAGACAAAGAGCACCCCAGCAGAGCTGTTAAAGGGACATTCCGGTCAAAATTTAAAATCACATAGATGAATTACATATTTGAATAGAAACATATTGGCAATATAGATGTATTGGCAAAAATGCTTCTAGTAAAAGTTATCACAGTTTAAGTGTTAAGATTTTTCTCTGCACGTGCATGTGAAGTATAGCAAGATATTGTCACTGCACCAACATTTTAAATACTGCAGCTGCTCAGAGTGCCAGTGGGGCTTGTATCAAGTCAGAAATTAACAAATTGAGTAATTACCATATGGTTCAAACACCTCAGGCTCTCTGAGCAGCTTCAATATTAAAAATGCTGGTGCACAGTGCATACTTAAAGGGACATGAAACCCACATTTTTTCTTTCATGATTTAGATAAAGAATGCAATTTTAAACACCTTTCTAATATACTTCTATTACCTAATTTGCTTCATTCTTTAGATATTTTTTGCTGAAAAGAATATGTAGATAGGATTAGTAGCTGCTGATTGGTGGCTGCACATAGATGCCGCGTTTGATTTGCTCACCCATGTGCATTGCTATTTCTTCAACAAAGGATATCTAAAGAATGAAGCAGATTAGATAATAGAAGTAAATTGGAATTGGTTGTTTAAAATTGTATTCTCTGAGGGGGCGCAGCCTATAGCTGTTGCGGTAGGACGTGTGTGTGAAGAGCTCCTGATTTCAATCTATTATTTTGGAGTTATTTCCTAACTCTCACTTTACTTTTTGCTTGGAAAACATAAGCTACTTCATCTTGTGTTGTTCAAGAGGAGTCTGGAGATTTCTGACTCAGAACTGACCTACCTATGTTCCTCAGCTGACTGCACTATGACTAGCCACAAGGTTGTGAGGCCTTCTTGTCTTAACGCTGGTGTAGTTAAAGCTACCGCATATATACCCCCCAGGTCCCTGGGTCATCAAACCAGTTCAATTGCAACTGGAGAGCTTTGCTTACAAATGGAGTCACAGATTCTAGAAGAAACCCTACTATGTATGCTAGATGAACACTTCCAAGCCTGCATATGTTACTTGATAAGAGCTTTAGTGGTATTATCAGCCCACACAGTCAAGAACATGCAAGTACACTTATCCCCCAGTTGACGACTCATGGCACTACCCAGAGAGAATCCTCCTGTGCAACGCGTTCAACATATACCAATGGAGGAGGTGAAGAGTGGGGGTTTGTTGCTGACCTGTCGGGCACTCAGATCGCTAACAATAGGGGCTACATCACAGCAGTTAATGGCGAGAATGCCTCCCTCTATGCTGCGCAGAAGGCAAGCAGCGTTACCCTGACGGAGCAAGGGGAGGCATGTGCCATCTTTGCGGGCCCAGATTCAGCCCTACTGCAGGTAGTGATCGATGCTGGCTGCCCTTCCTTATCTGTACTGGACCCGTAACAGAAGGTTTAGTACCCACCTCTACACGCACAAAGTTGTGGTGTTCAGGCCAGCTACTGGAACACAACTACTGGCAGCGACACCTTCCATGCTTGGGGCCCCATACCTTAGTGAATACTCTGCTGGGCATGGGACATGGCACCGTGATTCCATTCCCAACCAGGATCCAAAGCGCCATGCTCTCTAGCCTGAGCATGCTGACTGGACTTTCCTTCCAGCGCCCTCTAGATTGGGGGATGCGGACCCTGTTTGCATGGTGGCCTGATCTAATGCGGATTCCGCCACTGTTCTGCTGGGATCCCGGAATACCAGCAAACTCTGTCTAAGGAGTTCGGTGGAACGTAGGTGACAAGGGAAATCTATGCCTTAACAAACGTCTTACCTCACGGGAGTTAGTCCTCCTGGAATCCCAGAACAGGATAATCTGACACCATAGCAGAGGATACTGATATAACCACCCTGGATGTTTCCATACAGAACTAGTGCCGGTAAAGCTCTATCCCCTGGTAAACATCCCCTGTGTCGAGCTGCTTAGTGTCCGACTATTAACAGGCTGATTTTGACTTTTGGGTCTGACCGGTAGACATTAACCTGGTTCATAAATGTTGTGGCCTGTTCCCCTGTAGCGGACTAGCGGTCCCTTTCGCTAATATCTATGCTAAGACTTAAACTATAATAAATACACTTATTTTATTTTTACGACTCCCCAGCAAGGTATTTTCACTATAACCTTCACATTCATTGGCATGGGAGAACGCTTCTCATTTATTTCGATTGTTCAAGTTTTCTATATTAAACAGAAATACTGCAACTTGATATTAGTGGGAATTACGCTCTGTTAAAAATTGGAATAGGGTAAAGTGTGTTTGTCATTTTATGGGGCCTTTACGTTTTTCATCCCCTTACCTACTGCCCTTTACTGATTAACTGGTACATAACTACTTATTTAGTTCTATTGCTGGGTTAAATATCAGTCTAACTTTTTATTACCGCAAAATACTTGTCTAGTTTTACACTTTAGCATCATAAGCTATTTCATTTGTTATATTGTGTGCAGTGCCGCTAGCTTGTAGTATTCTCTTTCCCTGGCAGGTATTAGTTTTTACAAATGACATGCATATCTTTGATGCAATTTCACTAATTTGTCCATTTTTGTTTATTTATTCTTATCTTCTTATTTTTACATATATGTGCAGTATGTGTATATATGTATATTTTACTATTGTTCTTATACAGTTATGCTGGGTACATTGCGGGATCCTTCTCACAACCTAATGGGTAATGCCGCTGGGTGATATTGTGGGAGATTTCCTGATATGCTAATTACTTAATCTTTTTAGGGTGACCCATACGACACCTCTAGTCAGCTATTAAGGATATGTTTTCTTTCAAAAATAATCAAATTTGGTGCTTTCTAATAGTTGCCTAAACGATTCCCCATCATGCTTACTTAGGTGTTTCTTTTTATAATCTCTTAAATTGAGTTTACGGCTGTAATTAATGGGGATGAGTCAATTCTCATATGCAGTATAATCACAAAGACTGATCTACTATCTACTTAGTGTAGTGACTCAAACCCTCTACATTTTAAAACGGTTAGTAGGCTCAATCCATGTTATTTTTCTATTCACTTATCCATTTTTTCTCCATTGCCCTTTAATTGTTACAGGTATAAAGGTCAATAAGCAATACTGACCCTTGATAAATCTTTTTAGTCTCACCCTATGGGATTTAATTGGAAAAACTCTGCACTTTTAATGTCATCCCAGCACCTGGCTTACTCCCATAATGTTACCCTGGATATGAAACATACCAATTTATTTTCTTGCAATTTTTTACACTATTTTATCCACTGCTAACATTTTAATTTTCTAGTGGCAGCAACAGTTATTATGTTATCACTTTATTGTTGGAGCAGATCATGCAACCTATTTATAACAAATTGTCACTAACCTAGCACTATATATAAATATACATTCCTCTGTTAGTGTTATCTTCTAGCTCTTCTTATAGCTAAAAATGTTACCTAATATCATGGCCCAAGAGTGGCCTTTTGAGACTACTTAGTCCCCCTTCGTTATGCCACATAATTATACTTAGGTCCAAGAGTGGCCCTTTGTCCAATGGGGGAACCCTAGAATGTAAAACTGAGGTTTAAGTTTAATCTTACATTAATTTGTGTTCTTTACAGACATTATATTGTACCCTGGAATGAGGAATGCTGTTTTGTATTGAACATTTGTTTCTGCTATGTCTTTATTATATTTTAAATGCGATTGTCTGTAACAATTTTCTGAAACCTCAATAAAAAAAATTAAATAAAAAAAATAAAACAATTGTATTCTCTATCTGAATCATGAAAGAAAAATTTTGGGTTTAGTGTCCCTTTAAATACACTTTTGAAACAGCTATAGCTTTTCTTAGATGCATTTTTGCTAATACATGTATATTACAAAAATGCTTCTATTCAAAACTAAAATTGATCCATGTGGATTCCAATTTTAGCTGGAATATCCCTTTAAGTGTCACTTCACTTTCCCATAATTCCCGGTCATTCTTTTTGCCTCTATCATGGGAGAATGTGCGAATATGGTGTCTGAAGATATTTAATCCTTTAATGGGTACTTATCCCTGCAAGCAAGGGGGCTCTGCTGTGTCCATGTCAATCTCTTTAGTAAGAGTAATGGTGGCTATTAGCAGTTAGAAGGCAGCAAGGTGGTCCTTGCTTAACTTCTAATATTATTGCTACCCCTATTATAGAAAACCAGGGTTGGTTACTCTAATTTTTCTTTCTCTACAGGTCCCTGATAGATATGAGTAAATCTGTCACACCTAAGAAGTGTTCCTGCCCTGCAGCCGGAGACACAGGTAAGTGCATTTTCCTTCTAGGTGGAAGGACAGCACTTTTAGGGGTTAATGCCTCTATGACAGGTTACCTTACACCTGGTGGTTCCATGGGAAGGTCTAATACTCTCTGGTGGGTCTGATTGACTTATACTGTATATCCCTTTATTTAGGGATTCATAAAGGGCAGAACAGGGGAAAAAACTTTTTATGTGCAGGCACTGTGGGACATAAGGGGTTAATAAGATTCCCCCTAAGAGACAAAATAGTCCTTGAGTATAATCTGTGAAGGAGTAAGATTGTCACTGCTCTATACCGGTGAAGGGTTCCGGGATTTTTTTCTAGTGGGATCTGTTTCCTGGTTGCCGGAGTGGTGAGTCAACGTCAGCCCTGTGGGTATTGATGTACAGAAGTTGCAAATAAAAGTTATCTTAATTTATGCTCTTACTTTATTTACTTTATTTACTTTGTCTCAGTTTTTATTAATTCTAATTAAACAAACAAACATTACAGTGAGATTGTTTTTCCTTTTCTATGGACACTGACCCTGCCTTATCTACCAATTTTGACAAATGTTTACACAATTTTGTACCATATGTTTAAATAAATCCTTGTTGTCAAGGGATACTAATTCCCTTTCTGAGCCTGTTGTCTCTCAGGAGGATTATGTTGTCTGGACTATGCCTCAATTTTCTCCTCAAACGCCCCTAGCATTATCTGTTTCTCATGCAGTGCCCTGCGGTTCCTCTCAACAAGTCCTGGAGGTATTTTTTTACTAGGAGATTTTTCTACACAAATAACTTCTGCAGTTTCTGCAGTCCTGTCAGCCTTTCCGGTAACTGGTAAGCAGAAGAGAAAGTCTAGGAAAGTTTCCCAGTCTACTCTGGTAAGTTTACACTAGTTGCTCTAGCTCAGTTATCTGAGGAATATCATTCCTCAGCCGATTCTGAGGGAGAAATTCCTGACTCTGAGTCTGTAGAAGGAGAAACTAATCAGTGTAGCAGATCAAGAGGCAGTTAATTTTAGATTCATACTGGAGCTCCTCCGATTACTTTTGAAGCAGATCCTTGCTTCTTTGGAAGACTCAGATTCTACTGCTGCTGAGACTCCTAAGAAATCTAACAAGCTTAACAGAGTGTTTGATGTTATTCCTTCATCTGTTGAAGGTTTTTTTTTCCAGTTCCAGACTGGATGACGAAAATTATTGCTCAGGAATAGGAGAAGCCGGGAATTTCTTTTTCCCTGTCCCCTGTTTTTAAGAAAATGTTTCCTGTTGCGAACTCTGTATGCGACTCATGACGCACTATGCCTAAGGTAGAGGGAGCTATCTCTACTCTGGCCAAGAGAACCATTATACCTATTGAGGATAGTGTGTCCTTTAAGGATTCCATGGATAATAAGCCGGGGCTCACTTAAAGAAAATGTACATTCCTCGGGAATTACAATGGCAGCCTGTTAGCAAGTATTTCTATGGTTGCGGGTGCAGCATCCTACTGGTGCGATTCCTTGTCTGACCTAATTTCAGAAGAGGCTATCCAGGATAGGATCAAGACTCTAAAGCTGGCTAATAAATTGATCTGTGACGCCAGCATGCAAGTGGTTAGACTGGAAGGTGTATCACATTGATGAAAAAATATACACTGGATAACTGGTATGTAGGATTTATTTTATTATGATAATACTGATATCATTATACAGATCCATTCACCTTTTTAAGATGTATAATACACTGAAGATGATTGTTATGTAAGGCATACTGTGTGATGGGCTTATAAATATACAACATAAGCAGATTCATTCACCACACAAATCCGGTAACATCTGTTGTTATTAGGTCCAGAGCTAGAACGGACAGTAGTTGCTGGCACATTTATTACCTACACTAGGGTTGACAGCTCACGACATGATGACGTCAGTTGAAAAGGGGCGTGGATGGTCTCAGTCTCACGCTATAAAAGCTCGTCCTCAGCGCAATGCGCGTTTACCTTTTGAAAAAGCTGTACTATGGCGAAACATGTTAGGGTACTGGTGAGGAGTCTGGGAGCTCCTGTGTTTGTTAGGGAACCTAGAGGCCTATTATGATCATATTATAACAGCGATACTTATTGACCTATAAGCTTAATTTCAGCTAAGTAAGACCATGCTCATATATGAATATGCACTGCTTGCAATTAATAGAGATCCATAAATGTTGGGCACTTTATTGAGTGTTATTGCTCTGTATTGCACTAGGTGCGGTAATTCGAGTTAATGCATGAGACTTTGGACACAATGATACATTAGCTGCTAGGATCAGTAATCAGTTGGTGTAATGCATATTATTTGTTTTTTCTCTATGGAGGTATAGCTTTGTCATTGCCGATATCGGCTCTGTATTTTTAAACTGAATACAATTTTTTACCTTTTTAGCTCACAGCAGTACATTGAGACAATTTCCCTTACTTACTTATCATTCTAATACAGCAGAGATATTACATGGCTGGATAGTTAAGGAAAACGATCAAGTGTATATCGGCATTATGGCAAATATATAGTCCTATCTGCTTCCTAAGGGAATCCTACATTAGTAGGAAACTGAGCAGATTGGTTTAATTGATCAGCCATTCTGGTAGAAATTTTGATATTCAGTCACACGATCTCTATGATATTTATTAACACATTGAATATGGAGTTTATTATTCAGTATAGAGTTATGTATTTATGATACATTGTTGCATGTAGGAATATTGGTAAACTTGTGGCATAGCTATTGAAAACATAAGTATTACTCCAAAGAGAGAACAGTATACTGTGTATTCTTCTCAGGTATAACATTCGTTAACCTGTGAGCTACATCTGATATTTGGGAATTATTACATTGTTATATGTCAAATATAGCCATCACACAGCTAAAATCTTTTATTATTCAGTTGCATGATAACATTGAATCAGACTGACAGTCTGTGTAGGATTTCTGATATGCGACTGTTATCAACCAACAAGTAATCACACGACCCAATCACACAGCTAAGCAGAGGACCAGCTACCATTTATTTGACTAATAATAAACCAATCACACTGATCCAATTATTTGTATACTATAGCTAGAAGTGCCAGAGATTCAATTTCTCTATGGTCCACTCAGCCATTATGCCACTATAATCCTCTAGTGTTTATTTTAATTGCACATCCCAGTTTTCAATCTCTTTTCTTTTTTTAGCGGATCGAATAAAAGTTATATTTTACCTGATAGTTATTCATCGTCTTGTCCCTAAAGTTTCCATACAAATTATGAATTGAACCTTGTGTCTGCAGTGAGTGCTTTAATGTGTATTCTTTAATGGTCCATTTTTCTATTAACATATACATATGTACAATTATATATATATATATTTTTTTTTATCCCCATTTTGGACACATTTTTATTTATTCTTAATTTCAATTTTATTGTGACATATTTATTATTATTTTCATTTGCAATCACTGCCATTTTTAATATATACCTGTCATTAATACTCTTTACCGACAAATATTAATGTTGTTCTGTTTACTTCAAAATTGCCATTCTTTCAATAATCCGTTTGCACATATATACTTGTATTGCATGTTTTGGTTATATATCTGATAATGTGTATGCCTATGGAGATTTAGATTTAGAGGTATCAATTATATACTGCGAGTACACATTTGCACCTCAGTTATTCACTGTATTGTTTAGATTTTAAAATTTATTTTTTAATGTATTTTTATAATGTTATTTATAAAGTATGTATTATGTGTACCTTTCATTTTGCGTTGGAATTTTGGACACACATTCTATCTGGTAGAAGGTTTTTTATACTCGTTGGCCAGGTGGGTGTGTTTGCTGGAACCCTGTGATGGGTGTGTGTCCATACTGCCTCGTGATTGGTTAAAGGTTGTTTTAAGTAGAGCAAGTATATCTCTGTTAGTCACAACCTGATGAAACGACCTATATGGTGGAGAAACGCGTTGCTGTTAGCTGTGTTTTAATAAAATTTGACACTTTTTAGTACTTGCTCTGCGTACTATCTTTATTTTTGCCACGACTCGACTATAATCCAATGGAGGTTTGGTATCGGGCCTTATGCATTTTGGTTGGCTACATCGCTACACATCGTGATACGCAGGAAGTATTAGTACTCCTGATTGGTGATCGATCCCCATATGGTCTGGTCGGTGTGGCAGTCTGTCGGGCGACTTCGTGAGGTCCCGGCCTGCATTGTTAGGCACCATTCAAGTGCCGCTCCTTATGTGAGTACCCACCTGTTCTGGGGTGTCTTCGTTTTATTTGTCTTACCTGAACAGACAATATTGTTTTATGAGGCACCTCTTCATCTGTTCCTACAGGTTTCTTTCATCTGTCTACCATCTCAAGAGTGCTGCCTTTATGTACTGTTCATCTTGGTGATTCTGGTCTTGTTTGGTTTGCGCACCTCCCATAGAGGCATTGTGCCCTATATATCTTTTGACTTCTTAAAGTTTGGCAGCAGGCTCGGTTTGAGCCTATGCTTTTGGTTGATATGAAGTTATTGTGGTAGATTTTGTTTCTACTTGCTATTTCGTCTACTTGTGGAGATTCCGAACTTTTGACTTTGCATTGTGATTCCCCTTACTTTATTTTTCATGCGGATAAGGAGGTCCTTCATACTAATTTGGGTTTTCTTCCCAAAGTGGTATCGGATTGCAACATGAATCAAGAAATTTTTGTCCCTTCTTTTTGTCTGAAATCCTTCTTCTCTGATGGAACGTTTTTGTTACACAACCTGGATGTTGTGCATGCTCAATAATTTTTTTCTTCAAGCCACTAAAGATTTTCGGTAGTCTACCGCCTTATTAGTTTCACTGGTAAGCGTAAGGGTCAGAAGGCTAATTCTTCTACTCTTTCTTTCTGATTGAGAAGTGTTATCCGATTAGCAGTATCTGTGGAACAAATCTGCAAGGCAACTACTTGGTCCCCCTTGCATACTTTTTCCAAATTCTACAAATTTTATACTTTTGCCTCGGCTGAGGCTTCCTTTGGGAGATAAGTTTTTCAAGTAGTGGTGCCTTCTGTTTAGATCCGCATGTCTTGTTATCCCTCCCTATCATTTTGTGTCCTCTAGCTTGGGTATTGGTTCCCACTTGTAATTGGAATGAAATTGTGGACTCTCCATGCCATAGGAAAGAAAACAAAATGTATGCTCACCTAATAAATGTCTTTCTTTCCAGGCATGGAGAGTCCACGATGGCAAATTTTTTATATAGACCTCAGGCACCTCTATACCCTTGTGTTATCTTCTTTTTCCATTTTCCTTCGGCCGAATGACTGGGGATTAAGGGTGAGGGAAGTGACACACTTAACAGCTCTGCTGAGGTGCTCTTTGCCTCCTCCTGCTGGCCAGTAATTACTAGTAATTGGAATGAAATTGTGGACTCTCCATGCCTGGAAAGAAAGAAATTTTTCAGGTAAGCATAAATGTTGTTTTTAACAGTTCTCACACCATAAATTGTGAAAATGATGAAGTTTCCTCCTCTGCAATAATGTACCTGAAAATATTTTGCTTTCTCTTTGCACTTACTGTAAGTAAATTGTGACATGAGGTACTGGATATTGTAAATCAAGTTTTTTTTAAAAAACTTTATCTCTGTCACTGACAAACGAGACAAAACAGAAAATGATGAAATCACGATCACAACTACTGGATTCCTTTTCATATCCTGTTTATGAAGATGACTTCACAATCACAAGAATGCATGTAGGAATTAGAAACACACTTTTACAGAACGGGATTGCTAAATGCTATTTCTAGATGTTGCAGTCGTGATTTACTTTTTTCTCAATTTTCCTGTAGATCCCGTTAGTTTTATTGGATATCACCTGACAAATACAGATGTACATTTTTGTGCTGTTCACTGCCTACGGACTATACAGGCAGTCCCCGGGTTACAAACAAGATAGGAACTGTAGGTTTGTTCTTAAGTTGAATCTATATGTAAGTCGGAACAGGCACTTTTTTAGGTGAAACTCTAGCCAAACAATCTTTCTAATGAGGATACAGACAGCAGTAAAACCTCAAGTGGCTCTAACCCCATACCATACTCACCAAATCTAAATTGAATGGTGTTCTACTTAGGAAATGCAGCAAATGCAACTTGGACAGATGTTTGTCTTAACATATTATTTATTTTTGCTGTGCATGTAAATGCTTAAACATTTTCAAATATTGTACAGTACTGTACAGTACAACCTTAAACAAACACTTACAAATATTGCAGTACAACCTTAAACAATCTTTATTGAGGATGATGGACTTGTTGGAGAGTTTGATTTTGCTGCTGGAGTTCATTTATTGAAGTAGGCATCAAGGGAGGTTTGTATAGAGCTTTTCTTTTTCTCATCATAAATAGCCCTGTAGCATTTCAGACCTTCGATAACTGTACGGTAAACTTTTTCAAACCTCTCTGTATCAGAATCTTGCTCCTCTAACTTTGCCATTCCTGCTTCAATAAGACGAAAAGCATCAGCTAACTCTTTTGCAAGAAACTTTTTCAATTGTGGAGTTTCTAGATCCTGAGTTTCTTCCCTCAGTTCTATCTTCTGCTCTAGTTCCATAAGGTCTATATTGGTTAGTTCCTTCATTGGTTAGTTCAGTGATGTTTAACTGCAGTTGATTACTCATAGCAACCACAGTTTGCCTGGTTTCTGCAATTTTATCATCTGTAAACCCCAGAAATTCTTGTGTCAATTGGGGGCACAATTTGTTCCAAACTCCTCTAATTTTTGTCTCTTTCACTTTATTCCAAGCATCAGCAATATTTTTGATGGCATCATAAATTTTATAATTTCTCCAGAAATCCCATAAGGTCATCTCATCATTTTGGGTAGCCCTGACGCTTGTGAGAATGTTCTCCCTAAATAATAGCCCTTAAAGGAGGTTATGACTCCCTGATCCATTGGCTGAATAAGTGATGTGGTGTTGGGGGGGAGAAACACCACCTTTACATTGGGGTGCATGTCATCTAAAGTGGTTGGATGTTCAGGGGCATTGCCAAGGAAAAGGAGAATTTTAAAAGGAATGTTTTTGGCTAAACAATAATGTTCAACAGCAGGGATAAAATGGTTCAAAAACATTCTTCAAATAGTGCCAATGTAACCCAAGCCTTTGCCCTCTAAATAACAGGAAGAAATGCCTTAATTACATTACGTAGTGACCTCAGATTTAGGGAGTGATGCACTAGCAAAGGCTTGAGCTTTAAATACCCTGATGTATTACCCCCAAATAATAAAGTCAGCCTGTCCTTTGATGCCTTATGTCCTGGTGCACTTTTTTCCTCTTTTGAAATGTATGTCCTCTCAGGCATTTTTTTCCAAAACAAGCCAGATTCGTCTACATTAAAGATTTGTTCTGGCAAATAGTCTCCATCGTCAATAATATCTTCCAATATCTTGTTAAAATTCTTGCAGCACTTGCATCGGCACTCGCTGCTTTGCCTTGAACTTAAATATTATGCAAATTTGCTCTTTTTTTGAAGTGATTAAACCAACCCTTGCTTGCAACAAATTCTTCTTTACAAACACCTTCAATTGCTGTATAAGGTGTACCTGTAGCTTTTAAATTATTGAAAATGCTTCAAGCCTTTTCTTGCACTAAAAAAGACTGATAGGTATATTATGCTGATTTTGGTCTTCTAGCCAAATTGTCAGCAGCCTTTCCATCTGGATAACTAAACCACTGCCTTGCTTGGTAATAATTGTAGCATTCATTGGGGTGTAGCCTTTCACATGGTCCATTATTCTACCTTTATTTTTTAAAATTGTTGTGATTGTTGACCTACTGTAACCAAATTATTTGCCAATGGATGATGGATTTTCACAATCTGATCTCTTTATTATTTGCACTATATTTTCCATGCTGATGGTTTTTCTTTTCTTTGTTGTATCACCAGCACTTTGTGTTTGAGAGGCAGATTTCTTTTTGGAAGGCATTGTTGCAGGGTACAAAAACACTGTACAGTACAGGTAGTGTATGTACAGTACGTACTGTCCTGTACAGGTTTATGACAGTACTGTACTGTAACTTCCTGTGTACATACAGTATTTTTGTTCGTACAGCTCAACTGTTACTGTTAATACTAGTGGTTCCGTGCTCTCATCGGCTGCATTGACTTCACTTTATGCAATCCATTCGGAAACATCAAGACTGACATGTTACATAAGTTAATCCTGATGTTTCCGAATTAAGCTATGACCACACGTCAGCTGATCTGGACATACCCTGTACTATAAAGTACACACTTCCATTATGTGCTTTTTACCTGTACAGTACGTAATAGGACAGCTCTGGACTCTGTCTTCTTTTGACCGGTTTTTCTTTTGAGTCACAGAGCTCTTCCAGGGAGCCGTATCCACAGACCAATGAGAAGAGGGGTGTGTACAGGTCATGTGACCGGCGAGTGAACAGACGTCAGTTCTTACGGTGGCGCCGAGCCGACTTGAGGAGGGGATCCCTCGGTGACACTGAGGAGCGGCACTCTCGGTGATATGTTTTTTGGTACACTGAATACATCAGTAACTGTGTTTATTGCAGAGGACCGGCTAGTTTATTCACTTTGCTTGTGGGACTTGGAAACTCTTAATTAGAGCGCCACAGTGACACTTGTTAAGATCACACTGACCTGCTCTATAATTACACACCCCCTTGTATGTGACTTTTGGATCTGAGGTTATACGGCACATAGATTTATTTTTTGTCTCAAACATGTGATTTACAACAGGAAACGGCTCTGTTCGTAAGTACGAGTTGTACCTAAGTCAGATGTCCGTAACCCGGGGACTGCCTGTACAATAGTGATCAATAGAGCTTTAATAACTCTAGACCATGTATATACATACACCTCTAAGATGTAATCGGTGACCATTTTAGCATGTTTTGCACATGTGCAACATAATACAATTGTTCTAAATTGTGTTGTAATACTTGCAAATATGTCAAAAAGGTAATTTCAAATGCCTTTAGGAGTAAAGTGTAAAATTGTTTTCATAACCAGTTGAAAAGTTTAGAGTAATTGGATTGTTATCACTTAAAGCTTTTTTACTCCATTTGAAAGATAGGGCTTTGTTCGGCTCTGAGAAACACCTGAAAAATGTAATTGTCATTGAGTTGAAAGAAAAAGTGCTCTTTTCAGCTGAAAACCACCTGCAAATAGATTGGAATTGACCCCATAGTTTGATGAATTTGTTGTGAAAAACGTTGAGTGGCCTGCACAGAGCTCTGACCTCAACTACACTGGAAAACCATTTGTGAGCCAGATCATCTCGTCCAACTTCAGTGCCTGAACTCACAAATGCTCTTTAGGTTGATCCGGCACAAATTCTCCCAGACACACTCCAAAATCTTGTGGAAAGCCTTCCTAGAAGACTGGTGGTTTTAACAGCTTCAAGGGGGGGGGGGGGTAACTCCATATTCCTGCCCATGGTTTTGGAATGGGATGTCCAATAAGCTCATATAGGTGTGATGGTCAGATGTCCACATACTTTCGGCCATTTAGAGATAGATAGTTAGACAGACAGAAAGACAGAAAGATAGATAGATGATAGATAGATGGATAGATAGATAGATAGACAGACATAGATATGAGTGTTTTTGTGCATGAATTGTTTTGGAGCTAAAGATAATACTATATAATTTCTGTTGCCAAACTTTTATGATTGCTTTCTTTTTTTTTCATAATAGTTTGATGATTGGGCCAAGAAGAAAGATGTAGGGCATCTACTGGAAATTAGAAGGCGATGCACAGCTCAGAGGATCATCTCTACAGAGAGTCACCTACCTTATTTACATCAAGCTGCCACTACAATCACTCCCGAATAAACTGCATGTGCAAACATCACTTGCTGACTGTACATGCACAGATAGGGTTGTGAGCACTAATAATAATAGTACTAATAATCATGACACACCACTCAGTTGGTCATAGAACATAAATATTGTTTGGGTTTAATTCTCAGCACTAGATTTAGTAGTTGATTTACTCATCTCATTGTTTTTGAATGCTAAATAAATCAACTAAAAATGCCCCCTTTGTAATGACAGCAATGTTTACCTATTAAGTTTCAGGACTCAGACAAGAACATTCACATCAGAGAGTGGTTGTCTTGCTAGATTTCTACATTTAAGCGAATCTCTGTTAATTCTATATATTTGTATATCATTACTTTCCAGAAGAGGAACATGTGACCAGGAAACAAACAGGGCTATTGTTTTCTGATGTATTTCAGACACCACAATGAATAATGCACTAGCTGTATTAAAGTATGTGCTGTTGGGAATGGACATTTACACAATTGTCTTCTGTATCATTTAAACAGTTATCAATTTATCAGTAATAATGTTTTAACAGAAATATTTCTGCAAAAGCAATGCTTCTAAGTATAATCCCAATTCCAACCATTAAACATTCTGTGCACAAACCCCTTTTGCATGCTTTTGGCTTTTCTAAGCTGATCTTTTCCACTGTAAGTACTACTTACATTACTAAAACAATCAGAAATACATACATTAGACATGTGTACAGATACAGAACTTTATTCATTTATCACGGAATCATTTTCACCTGATATTCATTCATGGGGGTATATTTATTATAGTGCGAGCAGACATGATACGATGTAGAGTATCATGTCCGCCACACATGGATAAATGCTGACAGCAAACGCTGACGACATTTATCATTGCACCAGCAGTTCTTGTGAACTACTTGTGAAATGCCGCCCCCTGCAGATTCATGGAGTGTCAATCAACCCGATCGTATTCGATGGGGTAGATTTCTGTCTGCGGCCTCAGAGCAGGTGGACAAGGTATGGAGCAGTGGTCTTTAGACCACTGCTTCATAACTTCTGTTTCCGGCAAGCCTGAAGGCTCACCGGAAACAAGGGGCATCAAGCTCCATACGGAGCTTGATAAATCAGCCCCATGGGGTTGTTTGGAATTAGTTTGTTAAAGAGAATCTGCTCGCTTGCTATTTCCTAGGGGGAGTGTCTTCAGTGGCTAAGTAGTTAGTTAGTTAGTAGTTAATAAGTTAGTAGTTAGTTAGTAATTAGTAGTAGTTAGTAGTTAGTAGTCAGTTAGTAGTAGTTAGTTAGTAGTTAGTATTAGTTAGTTAGTAGTAGTTAGTTAGTAGTTAGTTAGTAATAGCTGCTCCTTAACTTGTCCGACACCTCTGAGGCGGTGGACAGCAATCATCCCGATCGGATATGATCAGGATGATTGGCACCTCCTGCTAGTGGCCAATTGGCCGCAAATGTGAAGGGGCGGCATTGCACAAGCATTTCACAAGAAATGCTTGTGCAATGATAATTGCTGACAACGCCCAAACAATGATAAATCGGCCCCATTGACTGATCATTTATCGTATTTCCAATGAAAGCAAACAACGGTTTGTAATCTAAGTTGTGTGCAGTTCACATTGTTCAATAGTTTTGTTTAAGATGCATTTTAAATGGGTTTTTTTTCAATCCATTAGAAAAGCCAAGATGAGCCGTTCTAGTCAGATAATAATTAGGTTCAAGATGTGGAAATCAAAAAAATCCCATAATCTGCTAGAAAAGTGTTTTCTGATAAACAGTATTATCATAGTTGAATAGTCTCATTTTAAAGTATTTTTGAGTAAAGAGAATATTTAAATAAAAAGAATGGCTAAATACATAGGTATAGTCTGATTTGGGAGCTGCAAGACCATTGCTGTGCCTCAGCAGGATATGGCTGTATTAGTGGCTACACGTGTATGCTACTTCTGTTTGGCCCGCTGCTTCAAGAGCTAAAGCATTTTATGGATGCCAAATAGGATTTTAAATATGTTTTAAGTGATCTGAATCATTTTATTTTTAAATAGCATTCCTTTAAAATAACATTAACCACTTAATAAATGCTGGGCAAAATTATGTATTCATACCAAATATTAGACTGAGAATAATATGCAGCTGTATTTTATATTGTCGTAGTTGTGTAAACAATAAAAACAAAAAGAAATTAAAACCACCATGTTGTAACCTAAAGGGACAGTCAAGTCCAAAAAAACTTTCCTGATTTAAATAAGGAATGTAATTTTAAACAACTTTCCAATTTACTTTTATCACCAATTTTGCTTTGTTCTCTTGCTATCCTTAGTTGAAAACTAAACCTAGAAGGTTCATATGCTAATTTTTTAGACCTTGAAGACTGCTTCTAATATGAAAGCATTTTGACCATTAGTTCATGTGTTTCATATAGATAACATTGAGCTCATGCACGTGAAGTTACCCTGGAGTGAGCACTGATTGACTAAAATGTAAGGCTGTCAAAAGAACCGAAATAAAGGGGTAGTCTGCAGAGGCTTAGATACATGGTAATTACAGAGGTAAAAAGTTTATTTATATAACAGTGTTGGTTATGCAAAACTGGAGAATGGGTAATAAAGGGATTATCTTTCTTTTTAAACAACAAAAATTCTGGTGTTGACTTTACTTTAAGTTTCCTTCTCTATTGAGGCCAGTTAAGGACAGCTATAAATAAGTAACTAAAGTGTGTAACTGTGTGGAATATAATAGTGTCAAGTCTGGGGTCTTACTTAACCCTTTAAGGACACAGCTTTCTGTTTGCTCAGTTGTTTTATGACGGAAAAATTCCGTCATATGTCCTTAAGAGGTTAATTTATTATAAAAAAATATATACACAAATAAATTTACAACAAAACAGTCAATTTCCCAATGCTGGCAACATCTAGCTAAATAACCCATCCATCAAACGTTGTTTATTAGCCCTGAAGACTGTATCCCTTAAAAGCACAAAATAAAAGTGATGGTAAATTCTCGAGTTACAAAAATGCTAGGGTTTACCATCACTAAAAATAAAGACGACCTTCATTCTTCAGTTTAAAAAAAAACCTAAGCATGACACAGCTCAGTTTTTTCAATGAGGAGACGTTTCTTAGCCAACAGCTGTGCTTGCCCTTCGGCATTATGCCATGAGCATGCATGGCTATTGGCTAAAAGATGGTCACTTCATTGAAAAACTGAGCTGTGCCGAGGGTGGCAAGAGATGCTTAGGTTAGTGCTTAAGCCATGGCGAAATAAAGGTAGCTTTTTAAAAAAACTGATGAATGAAGGTCGCCTTTATTTTTAATGATGGTAAATCCAAGCAAGCATTTTTGAAACGCGAGAATTTACCATTACTTTAAGCACATAATACTTACTTAGCTTGTGTTAAAGGGATATTAAACTCAACGTTTTCCTTTAATGATTCAGAGCAGGCATTTTTAAGCAACTTTCTAATTTACTACTATTATCAATTTGTCTTTGTTCTCTTGGTATGCTTTGAATAAACAGCAATGCACTGCTGGTTTCAAACTGAACACATGGGTGAGCCAATGACAATCAGTATTTATATGCAGCCTCCAATCATCCGCTAGAATCTAGGTTCTTTGCCGCTCATGAACTTCCCTGGATAAACCTTTCAGCAAAAGATAACAAGAGAAGGAAGCAAAATAAAATATAAGTAAATTGGAAAGTTGTTTAAAATTGCATTCTCTATCTGAATCATGAAAGAACATTTTTGGGTTTCATGTCCCTTTAAGTAGATCAATATAGTAGCTGTGGCATCCAATTTTGCACCTAGGGACTGCTGACTAATGTAATTTGCCCTTAGATTTATCCTCACCTAGTCATTGCATGGACCACCTGCTGGACAGAGGCAGGGAAGGTAAAACCCCAGCCAATCCCCAGGAGTCTTAATCTTGATAAGGCTGTAAAGTAACACCAAGGGGTTAACATGAAAGCCATTCCAACTGTGTGAAGTGGCAGCAATTGGTAAGTTCTGGTACAAAAATGAGTGTTCAGTAGTAAACAGACATAAACAAAGACTGCTACAGAGGAGTAAAGAAATGAACCCACAGAAAAATGGTAAAGAAACAGTTCCCAGGAAAAGACAACAAATAAAGAGACAGGCTGCAATAAAGCAACAGGTTACCCTGGTGGTGCAATAAACCTGTAGGGAGGAAAGAGGTTGCACAACAGCACCACCACAGCAGCAGGTGATTGAGAAAAAATGCTGGACGATACCTCTGTACACATCTTTATACTATTTGTATGATTAGGTTAGGGAATTTCTCTGTAAAAAAATTAATAAATTATTCTGTGTGTAAGATTCTACTTGGTTCCATCCATTTTTGATTATTTAAATTAGTTCAGAAAAGGTCTTGTATATTAAACGATTTTATGAACCCTTTTTATCACTGTTGTACTATGTAAATGTCTATATATGTCTCTCTATGTTTCTTTGTTGTTTTTCTGTTCCCTCTGTGTGCTAGCTGGGCAAATGCACATAAATGTCCTTATAGTTTTGGGATTTTAGTGTTTTAAAGGGACATTAAGCTAAATAACTAAGCCCCAAAAATATAGCCCAACATGCTTAATAATAAATGCACTGAACATTCTTAGGCCTAGATTTGGAGTTCGGCGGTAAAAGGGCTGTTAACGCTCCGCGGGTTTTTTTCTGGCCGCACCATAAATTTAACTCTGGTATCGAGAGTTCAAACAAATGCTGCGTTAGGCTCCAAAAAAGGAGCGTAGAGCATATTTACCGCAAATGCAACTCTCGATACCAGAGTTGCTTACGGACGCGGCCGGCATCAAAAACGTGCTCGTGCACGATTCTCCCATAGGAAACAATGGGGCAGTTTGAGCTGAAAAAAAACCTAACACCTTCAAAAAAGCAGCGTTCAGCTCTTAACGCAGCCCCATTGTTTCCTATGGGGAAACACTTCCTACGTCTGCACCTAACACTCTAACATGTACCCCGAGTCTAAACACCCCTAACCTTACACTTATTAACCCCTAATCTGCCGCCCCCGCTATCGCTGACCCCTGCATTACACTTTTAACCCCTAATCTGCCGCTCCGTAAACCGCCGCCACCTACGTTATCCCTATGTACCCCAAATCTGCTGCCCTAACATCGCCGACCCCTATGTTATATTTATTAACCCCTAATCTGCCCCCCACAACGTCGCCGACACCTGCCTACACTTATTAACCCCTAATCTGCCGAGCGGACCTGAGCGCTACTATAATAAAGTTATTAACCCCTAATCCGCCTCACTAACCCTATCATAAATAGTATTAACCCCTAATCTGCCCTCCCTAACATCGCCGACACCTACCTTCAATTATTAACCCCTAATCTGCCGACCGGAGCTCACCGCTATTCTAATAAATGTATTAACCCCTAAAGCTAAGTCTAACCCTAACACTAACACCCCCCTAAGTTAAATATAATTTTTATCTAACGAAATAAATTAACTCTTATTAAATAAATGATTCCTATTTAAAGCTAAATACTTACCTGTAAAATAAATCCTAATATAGCTACAATATAAATTATAATTATATTATAGCTATTTTAGGATTAATATTTATTTTACAGGCAACTTTGTAATTATTTTAACCAGGTACAATAGCTATTAAATAGTTAAGAACTATTTAATAGTTACCTAGTTAAAATAATAACAAATTTATCTGTAAAATAAATCCTAACCTAAGATATAATTAAACCTAACACTACCCTATCAATAAAATAATTAAATAAACTACCTACAATTACCTACAATTAACCTAACACTACACTATCAATAAATTAATTAAACACAGTTGCTACAAATAAATACAATTAAATAAACTATCTAAAGTACAAAAAATAAAAAAGAACTAAGTTACAGAAAATAATAAAATATTTACAAACATAAGAAAAATATTACAACAATTTTAAACTAATTACACCTACTCTAAGCCCCCTAATAAAATAACAAAGCCCCCCAAAATAAAAAATTCCCTACCCTATTCTAAATTACAAATATTACAAGCTCTTTTACCTTACCAGCCCTGAACAGGGCCCTTTGCGGGGCATGCCCCAAGAATTTCAGCTCTTTTGCCTGTAAAAAAAAACATACAATACCCCCCCCCAACATTACAACCCACCACCCACATACCCCTAATCTAACCCAAACCCCCCTTAAATAAACCTAACACTACCCCCCTGATGATCTTCCTACCTTGTCTTCACCATGCCAGGTTCACCGATCCGTCCTGGCTCCAAGATCTTCATCCAACCCAAGCGGGGGCTAGACATCCACTGAAGAAGTCCAGAAGAGGGTCCAAAGTCTTCCTCCTATCCGGCAAGAAGAGGACATCCGGACCGGCAAACATCTTCTCCAAGCGGCATCTTCTATCTTCTTCCATCCGATGACGACCGGCTCCATCTTGAAGACCTCCAGCGCGGATCCATCCTCTTCTTCCGACGACTAGACGACGAATGACGGTTCCTTTAAGGGACGTCATCCAAGATGGCGTCCCTCGAATTCCGATTGGCTGATAGGATTCTATCAGCCAATCGGAATTAAGGTAGGAATTTTCTGATTGGCTGATGGAATCAGCCAATCAGAATATAGTTCAATCCGATTGGCTGATCCAATCAGCCAATCAGATTGAGCTCGCATTCTATTGGCTGTTCCGATCAGCCAATAGAATGCGAGCTCAATCTGATTGGCTGATTGGATCAGCCAATCGGATTGAACTATATTCTGATTGGCTGATTCCATCAGCCAATCAGAAAATTCCTACCTTAATTCCGATTGGCTGATAGAATCCTATCAGCCAATCGGAATTCGAGGGACGCCATCTTGGATGACGTCCCTTAAAGGAACCGTCATTCGTCGTCTAGTCGTCGGAAGAAGAGGATGGATCCGCGCTGGAGGTCTTCAAGATGGAGCCGGTCATCATCGGATGGAAGAAGATAGAAGATGCCGCTTGGAGAAGATGTTTGCCGGTCCGGATGTCCTCTTCTTGCCGGATAGGAGGAAGACTTTGGACCCTCTTCTGGACTTCTTCAGTGGATGTCTAGCCCCCGCTTGGGTTGGATGAAGATCTTGGAGCCAGGACGGATCGGTGAACCTGGCATGGTGAAGACAAGGTAGGAAGATCATCAGGGGGGTAGTGTTAGGTTTATTTAAGGGGGGTTTGGGTTAGATTAGGGGTATGTGGGTGGTGGGTTGTAATGTTGGGGGGGGGGGTATTGTATGTTTTTTTTTACAGGCAAAAGAGCTGAAATTCTTGGGGCATGCCCCGCAAAGGGCCCTGTTCAGGGCTGGTAAGGTAAAAGAGCTTGTAATATTTGTATTTTAGAATAGGGTAGGGAATTTTTTATTTTGGGGGGCTTTGTTATTTTATTAGGGGGCTTAGAGTAGGTGTAATTAGTTTAAAATTGTTGTAATATTTTTCTTATGTTTGTAAATATTTTATTATTTTCTGTAACTTAGTTCTTTTTTATTTTTTGTACTTTAGATAGTTTATTTAATTGTATTTATTTGTAGCAATTGTGTTTAATTAATTTATTGATAGTGTAGTGTTAGGTTAATTGTAGGTAATTGTAGGTAGTTTATTTAATTATTTTATTGATAGGGTAGTGTTAGGTTTAATTATATCTTAGGTTAGGATTTATTTTACAGGTAAATTTGTTATTATTTTAACTAGGTAACTATTAAATAGTTCTTAACTATTTAATAGCTATTGTACCTGGTTAAAATAATTACAAAGTTGCCTGTAAAATAAATATTAATCCTAAAATAGCTATAATATAATTATAATTTATATTGTAGCTATATTAGGATGTATTTTACAGGTAAGTATTTAGCTTTAAATAGGAATTATTTATTTAATAAGAGTTAATTTATTTCGTTAGATAAAAATTATATTTAACTTAGGGGGGTGTTAGTGTTAGGGTTAGACTTAGCTTTAGGGGTTAATACATTTATTAGAATAGCGGTGAGCTCCGGTCGGCAGATTAGGGGTTAATAATTGAAGGTAGGTGTCGGCGATGTTAGGGAGGGCAGATTAGGGGTTAATACTATTTATGATAGGGTTAGTGAGGCGGATTAGGGGTTAATAACTTTATTATAGTAGCGCTCAGGTCCGCTCGGCAGATTAGGGGTTAATAAGTGTAGGTAGGTGTCGGCGACGTTGAGGGGGGCAGATTAGGGGTTAATAAATATAACATAGGGGTCGGCGATGTTAGGGGTAGCAGATTAGGGGTACATAGGGATAACGTAGGTGGCGGCGATTTGCGGTCGGAAGATTAGGGGTTAATTATTTTAAGTAGCTTGCGGCGACGTTGTGGGGGGCAAGTTAGGGGTTAATAGATATAATACAGGGGTCGGCGGTGTTAGGGGCAGCAGATTAGGGGTACATAAGTATAACGTAGGTGGCGGTCGGCAGATTAGGGGTTAAAAATTTTAATCGAGTGGCGGCGATGTGGGGGGACCTCGGTTTAGGGGTACATAGGTAGTTTATGGGTGTTAGTGTACTTTAGGGTACAGTAGTTAAGAGCTTTATAAACCGGCGTTAGCCAGAAAGCTCTTAACTCCTGCTATTTTCAGGCGGCTGGAATCTTGTCGTTAGAGCTCTAACGCTCACTTCAGAAACGACTCTAAATACCAGCGTTAGAAAGATCCCATTGAAAAGATAGGCTACGCAAATGGCGTAGGGGGATCTGCGGTATGGAAAAGTCGCGGCTGTAAAGTGAGCGTTAGACCCTTTAATCACTGACTCCAAATACCAGCGGGCGGCCAAAACCAGCGTTAGGAGCCTCTAACGCTGGTTTTGACGGCTACCGCCGAACTCTAAATCTAGGCCTTATTCTTTTAAAAATCCTGAACGCTACAATTGTAGGCAAATACATCTGAATAGATAGTCAACCATTATTCATGGTTGTAGCTAGGCCCAACTAACAAAAGGAAGGAATCCCTGTGTGACTGACATATTTCTCATAAAATAACATTAAGTTTCAAACCTGCCTCTTATCTCTTCTAAAGTCTCTTCAAAACATCCTTTTGTTCTCTAAAAATCTAAATACTAATGTCACTGCCCATTATTATTATACTTTATTTATGAAGCGCCAACATATTCCGCAGCACTGTCCATGGATACAATCCATTTAAATAAAACAATAATATAAAACTTGTAAGAGACAGGACAAAATGTACAAACACATGCAGGAGGAATTGAGGGCCCTATTCCCGTGGGAACTTACAATCTAGAAGGGTAGGAGGTTGAGAAAAAGGAGGTGAGGACTGCAAGATTGAGAAAGATGTTAATGCAGAGTTAGATGAGGGAAATGTTGTTAGGTAAGAGAAATGTATTTATTATTGAGTTGGGTTGTAGGCTTCTCTGAACAGAAAAGTCTTCAGAGAGCATTTAAAGGAAGCAAGATTAGGGCAAAGCCTGAAAGCACGAGGGAGAGTGTTCCAGAGGGTAGGTGTTGCACGACAGAAGTCCTGCAGTCTAGCATGAGAAGAGGTGATAGTCGCAGGTGCAAGGAGCAGGTCTTTGTTGGATCTTAGTGGGTGGGCTGGAGTATACTTGTTGATTAGAGAAGATAGGTAGAGGGGAGTGCCGTTGGTGAGAGCTTTGTATGCAAGGGTAAGAATTTTGAATTTAATTCTGCTGTGAATGGGGAGCCAATGAAGGGACTCGCAGAGATGTGCAGCAGATACAGAGCGATGGGAAAGGTGAATCAGCCTGGCAGATGCATTTAGGATGGATTGAAGAGGAGGAAGGACAGTAAGTAGGTTATTGCAGTAGTCAAGTCAGGAAATAACAAGGGAGTGGATTATTTGCTTTGAGGTGTTAGCGCACAGAAAAGGTTGAATCTTAGAAATATTGCGTAGATGGTTGCAGCAGGATGTAGAAAGCGATTGGATATGGGGGACGAAGGATAGATTTGAATCAAGTGTAATTTCGAAGCAGCAGACTTGGGGTGATGGGGAAATGGTGATGCGGTCAACAGGGATAGAGAAGTCACAAGTCGGCGTAGAGCTTGAGGGTGGGATAAGAAGGAGTTCAATCTTAGACATGTTTATCTTTAGGTGGTGAGAGGCCCTCCATGAAGAAATACCAGATAAGCAGTCGCTGACATGAGAAAGGACAGAGAGAGAGCAGAGGTGGAGAGGTATATCTGGGTGTCATCAGCATAGAGGTGATAATTGAAGCCATAACTGTTGGTAAGTTTACCCAGCAAAGAAGTATAAATGGAGAAGAGTAGAGGATCCAGAACAGATCCTTAAGGTACTCCAACAGACTGAGGCATTGGAGAGGAGGAGTCACTGGCAAATGACACAGAAAAAGACCTGTGAGAAAGATAGGAGTGAATCCAGGGAAGAGCAGTGTCACAGAGGCTAAAAGAGCTAAGGGTCTGTAGGAGGAGAGGGGGGTCAACTGTGTCAAAGGCAGCTGAGAGGTCAAGTAAGATGAGTATAGAGTAGTGGCCAATATTTTTAGCAGAGAGAAGATTGTTAGTAAACTTAGTAACGGCAGTCTCAGTTGAATGTTTGGGCGCAATCCGGATTGCAGAGGGTCAAGCAAGGAGTTGGTGGACAGGAAGTTGGTTAGGCGATTGTAAACTAGTTTTTCAAGGAGTTTTGATGTTAGTGGAAGGATTGATATGGGGCAGTAACTTTCAGGAGAATTAGGGTGAAGGGAGAGTTTTTTGAGTATGGGAGTGACTTTTGTGTGTTTGAAAGAAGATAGGAATGAGCCGGTAGAGAGATATAGGTTGAAGATGTGGGTAAGAGCAGGTGTGAGGGTGGAAGATAGGGAGGGTATTAGATGGGAAGGAATAGGGTCGAGCGGGCAGGTAGTGAGGCGTGAGGAAGATAGTAAGGAAGAACTTCATTCTCAGTGGCTGGATGGAAGATGCAGAGGGAGTAACTGGGCCTGTTGATGGAATATTGCAGGTTGGTGTTGGGATGTTGCTTTGGATAGTACGTGTTTTGTTTAAAAAGTAGTCTGCCAAGTCTTGAGCACTAAAGACAGATGGTGGGGGGGTAAAGCAGGTGGGTAGAGGAGAGAGTTAAAGGCGGAGAAGAGTTGTTTAGGGTTTGAGGAAAGAGTAGATATGAGAGAAAAGAAGTAGGTTTGCTTGGCTAAGTGAAGGGCATAAGTGTATAAATGAAGAATAAACTTATAGTGTATGAAATGATTTCTACAGGTGCGGGGGCGGGATGGAGAAGTGGGTTTAGCTGCTGCATTAATATTATAGGTGACCAGGTGATGGTCTGAAATGGAAAAAGTGTGACAGGCGAGGTCAGATATAGAGCAGAGGTAGGAAAATACCAGGTCGATGAAGTGTCCATCACGGTGAGTAGGGAATAGGGTGGATTGTGAGAGACTGAAGGAGGATGTGAGTGAAAGAAGTTTAGAAGCAGTAGGGGCAGATGGGTTGTCAATGGGAATGTTAAAGTCCCCAAGAATTAAGGTTGGTATATTTGTAGAAAGAAAGTGAGGAAGCCAGGGGGCAAAGTTGTCAAGGAATTGGGAGGTAGGTCGAGGAGGGCGATAGATGACTGCCACTTTGAGGGAGAGGGGCGAGAACA
Source organism: Bombina bombina (assembly GCF_027579735.1). Taxonomy (NCBI): domain Eukaryota; kingdom Metazoa; phylum Chordata; class Amphibia; order Anura; family Bombinatoridae; genus Bombina; species Bombina bombina. The sequence goes on from NC_069506.1 coordinate 317,756,927, forward strand.
AGCAAATACAGTGGACTTCAAAGGAAGAGAAGGAGATAGATGGGATTGGAGGTAGGTACTGATAAGTGCAGGAGGGGGAGAGCAGGATCCCAACACCGCCACCACGTTTCTCACCTGGCCTAGGGGCATAGTGCGCAAGTGAAAGGAGTGTGTGTATATGGGATGCATTGGATGGAAATGAGGTTATATGTATTGCTTTTATTAAAGTTTCTATAAGGAGTGCGTGATTTGGTAATGGTGGGAATAAGGGTGGACCCAGGATTTGGAGAGATGTCATCTGATGCTAATAGCAGCAAGATGGAAAGTAAGAAAAGATGAGAATAAGATTTATAGCAGTGTGGGTATTTCTGTGAGGTGGTGCAGTTTAGTGACATAGATTTTAAAATAGAAAGTATTTCATGAGAGATAAGGTAAGGAGAGGAAATGAGAGAGGGGCCTATATTAACTGCATGTGGATGAGGGTAAGGTATGAGCAATTGAGCATGCCTGTGGAATAGGCATGAGACTGTTGAAAGGAAAAGCAGTCCTGAAAACATAGCAGAATATTAAGTACAAAATATTGGTTTCGAAAAGAAAATATCTTTGGTTTAGATGTTGATATTGTTGAGGGACAATAAGTCAGAAATCAGCAATGTGCAGAGATGTAGACTTGAGTCACATGACTTGGACTTGACTTGGACTCAAGTCACAAATTTGATGACTTGTGACTCGACTTGACATAATCAAGGAAGACTTGTGACTTGACTTGGACTTTGACAGCAATGACTCAAGACTTGACTTGGACTTGAGCCCTATGACTTGCCAAGTCTTTATATATTATTCTTAAGGTCAGAGTTGTGACCTAGGATGGTCCCTGGAGAATGACAAACATGATGAGGACCAACTTGATGATCCACAGCTCTGGAATGACTTAAGCCAAGAGAAGCAGCAATCCTTGCATGCTGCTATGACAACTAAAAATGGGTTCAATGTTTCAGCCACGCTCTTCAGCTAGTAGTGGGGGATGGCTTGAAAGAAACAAATGTGATGTTGCGGGTTCTCTTAAAATTATCCAAAATCAGCTCATTGCTTCACAAAAGCACAACATTCAAAGACATTTTTCAGTATGAATTTGGAGAAAGAAACATTCCAGCTGCTGTTAACACAAGATGGAACTCAGCAATGAGACAGGTACGGGCAGTAATTGAATGTGATCATCAAAAAGTCTGTTGTGTTCAGGAGTAGTCTGGACATAAGGAACTGTTGTTCACATCAAGGGAGTGGCATCAATTGAAGGAGTTGGTGAACATCCTGAAGCCATTTGCAGAGGCAACAGATTTGACCCAGGGGGAGAAAATGGTGATAATCAGCTCTGTTGTTCCATCTGTTCTAGCTCTGAATCACCAGGTCTCTTTCTTAATTATCCTGGTCAGAAGTCTGCAGTCATTCTTGACCAACAGATTCCTTGGAATCTTTGCCAATGTGAAAATGGCAAGCACAAAAGATGGAAACACTTCACCTTTTTCAGACCCAATCTATCTAAAAACATCTGTCTTGAATCCAGCTTTTTCACTGCAGTGGGTACAGCATCGCGTGATTGTCAGCCCTGAAATCAAGGAAGTGGTTGCACGAAAAGTAAAGAATAAATATTATCATGCTTTAAAGGGATATTAAACCCAATTTTTTTTCTTTCATGATTCAGATAGAGCAGTCATTTTAAACAACTTTCTAATTTACTCCTATTATCAATTGTTCTTTGTTCTCTTGGTTCTTGATGTCTTCATTTTAGCAGCAGGAATGTAAGCTTTGGAGCCAGCTCATTTTTGGTTCAGCACCTGAGTAGCGCTTGATGATTAGTGACTTATGTGTAGCTAGCCACCAATCAAAGTGCTACTCAGGTGTGTTGTTTACAGGACAAAGAAGAGTGGCGCCCGTAAATGTACACGCTCTAGGGGGTTGTATAAAATAGTTCAATATCTATATAGGATCACAATCTTGAATTAAGGTAAACCTTGCTTATTAGGTCTATTAAATAAGTATATAGTATTTATTGAAGAAAAATATTCAATTCAACAATTTTCAATAAAACAAATGGTATTCAATAAAACAATTAAAAGAAATGTTAGTTGTGGCCACAACTTTTAAATTAGTGTACAGGTTAGATGTAAGTCAGTTGCTGCAGATCAAACAAAAACACTTTGCTTCAGGGCTGTGGGTTACTTTTGAAATAAAATGTCACTTGGTAAATTGGTATCCGTTATTAGATATTAAAGTGGATCCATTATGTGGTTATATTTTGCCCTGTTCTAGGGTCTTGTATTGCAGTACCTTATATTAGATCATATTGATCAATGAAGTCTCCATGCGCTATGATCGGCGTTCCCCTGCCGTTACAGTATCCGTGATGTCATCTGATTTTATTAAACAACCAATCCGAATGCAGATCCTTTGTTATTTGAAAAAAGTGCTGTAGTGCCAAGTTGTAATAGTGCTGTTATTCTTCCACTCGGATATACCGAGAAATGGGGCAAAAAGAACTCCCGTTCTCTATTAACCTCTTAGGCTCTTTTTCGCTCTGTAGATTGCTCAATATCAGCTTTACATCAGCTGTGCAAACAGTGCAAATAGTAGTTCAACATCCATCACTTCTACGCGTTTCAGCATCTATACGATGCTTTTATCAAGATGACAGGATGTTAGCAGTTGCCGGTCTTTTATACCCTATGTCTTAAAGGGGTAGAGTTTCTAAAAGTTTCTGATTAAAGGCAAATTTTCACTTCAATCTCCTTATAGGATCGTCCATGTATCATCATACAGTTCTCTTAGCTTTAGTAGGTTTGTGCCGATTTTAAACATTCATGTGTGCTTCAATTTCCACTTATTATATACCAGTCCTATTATTTAAGAACATCCTAACGAACATCTTTATATGTTAAAGGAACCGTCAACACCAGAATTTTTGTTGTTTTAAAAGATAGATAATCCCTTAATTACCAGTTCCCCAGTTTTGCTTAACCAACACAAATATTAAAATACACTTTTTACCTCCGTAATTACCTTGTATCTAAGCCTCAGCAGACTGCCCCCTTATTTCTGTTCTTTTGACAGACTTGCATTTTAGCCAATCAGAGCTGTCTCCATGGTAAGTTCACGTGCATGAGCTCAATGTTATCTATATGAAACATGTGAACTAATGCCCTCTAGTGGTGAAAAACTATCAATATGCATTTAGATTAGAGGCGGCCTTCAAGGTCTAAGAAATTAGCATATGAACCTCCTAGGTTTAGCTTTCAACTATGAATACCAAGAGAACAAAGCAAAATTGGTGATAAAAGTAAATTGGAAAGTTGTTTAAAATTACATGCCCTATTTGAAACATGAAAGTTTTTTTGGACTTGACTGTCCCTTTAACTTTCAGACTAATTAAAGATTTTAGTCGAGCTAACATTCACAAAATATATTTATAGATAATGTAAATTCTATATGAGCTTGTTAAAACTCATCTTTCATATCTGATAAGGAAAGTTAAAGTTCCGATTATGTATTCTAATGTATTTAAGAGATTGCATGTATACAGATTAAGGGGCCGAATTATCACGCTCCTAATGGTGATAAAACAGATATTTTGTATCGTATTGATAAGAGGACGTCTCCCCAATACCAGTCTCTTTATAGGTGACCACTACAGTAATGGTAGAAAAGTCCCAAATGTGTTTGCATCCCAAATTTCAGTTATATAATAAAGTATACACTTTGTTGTATTTAGCGGTAGTTCCGCATGGATTTTCAGTATGTTTTTAAAGCAGGGTTCTGTGAACCGTATATAGTACCTCTAGCCGGACTCCAATCACTCCTTGCTCAGACCTCCGGTAGTGGAAGATTTCTCTCTAACCGTTATTCACAGCAAGTGATGAATCCTCCATCTCCACATGGGTTCCTTGTCTGGCATATTGGGTGGTTGGTTGCAGCTCTGGTCACGTGACCTTTTCCAAGGTGCTTGATTGGTTTAAGCAATATGTGCTCCAGGATAGTATATTTGATCTCTCCCTCAGTTTGTATACACTTGTATTTACATTTACAACAAGGCACCAGCAAAGCTTATCAATGTGTTTCGCCCTGCACTTGGGGCTTTATCTAGATACTGAGCCATGGACCCGGTACCACTATTTATATCCAAAGAGTTGCCTTGATTAGTTAAATTTAAATTGAATCCTTAAGGTTGTCAGTCTTTTTTTATGGGATCATATGCATGCTTCTTAAAGGGGTATTTCAAAGTTTAACTTTATAATCAATTCTGTAGTAAAGAAAACCTTATTCTGTTTTCCAGTTCTTTTATGTCAAAGGGGGATTAGATCCATTTATCAATACCTTGTTGTTCATACATTTTGTGACAATGTTTTCCAGATATTCAAAAATAAAATACAATCTAGAAAGTCATACACATATTGTAAACAGTGTAACAATTGATTAATTTATGTCCGTTTTTTAAAAGTAACAGAGTAGCAGCAGGGGAATTAGAACATAATTATCAGAGTGGATTATCAAGACTTCTAAGAATTTTCTATCTGTTAATTCAGTAGTTGGTATCCAAATTCCTATGTTCTTTTCTTTTTATATGCATTACCCATTACAATTAAAAGGAGAATATTTAATATATAACTCTTTATTTAAAGAGACAGTTTTTTCTTTGGCTTAGTCTTTCTTAAATTTTGTCTTTTAATGTCCCACAGTTAGAGAGAAGTTTTTATCTCCTTTCATCAGTGCAACTTCACTGTATAGGAAATAAAATTTCTATATCACAAGAACCTATTAACATCAATTTCAGAGTTCAAACCTCAGGGTTGTAAGGTTTTCATCTGATATATGAGCTCTGCTTCCTTATAGAGGAGTTTATCCTCCAAATTTCCCCCTCTCCAATCCGGTTTAATCTTACAAATTCCCCAGAATCTCAAGTCTTTTGGGTTGTTGCTATGAACTTCTCTGAAATACTTATAAATGTGTCATGCTTGCCATTCTTTATGCAGCTAATATGTTCTCTGATCCTTTCTCTTAGTGTATGTGTAGTCTCACCTAAGTATTGCTTTCTACAAGAACACTCTAATAAATATATTATTCCTTTGTCCATACATCAAATGGTGTCTTTTATCTGAAACTCTTCACCTGCTTGTGTGGAGGTATAATTTTTGGTTTTACTGTATATTGGCACACTTTACATGAGTAACAGGGAAAAAAAACGCAAAGTTAATTTCCATACAGGTCTCTATCTATGGGTTTTTTCTTTTCACGTTTAAATTCGCTTGGTACAAATAGGTTCTTTAGATTTCTTGCCTTTTAGTAGTACCTTTTTGCTGATTGAGGAATTCTTTACTTTAAAATGTTTTTTAAATATTATCTAATTGTGAATAAATAAGATATATTTCTTAATTGCTAGTTTGAATCTGCTTTCAATATATATATTTAGATATATTTCCAATCGTGGTGTTAGCTAGTGATAGTGCCCTCTAACTTACTTATAGCAATGATAAATGCCAACAGCATATGCTGTCAGTATTTATCGATGTGCGGCGGACATGATACGCTACATCGTACCATGTTTGCTTGCACTATGATAAATTGGCCCCTAAGTATCAGTATTTTCTATGCGAAATAACATTCTAAAAATACATTTTTTCAAAACATTTTAATAAACATTTTAAAAATAACATTTTAAAAAACAACAATTTTTCTTTTCTAGCTTAGCTAGTTTTAAGGTCTATAAAAAAAATTAAAAAAATTCAATATTTAAAATTCAATAATTAAAATCTCAAAAATCTTAAATTTAATTTTTATTAAAATTAAAATAAAACTCACAAATAATCAAATTAAATAAATGGATTTAAGTCCAGCTCCGCTTTTAGACCATTAGCTGTTAGTGTTGAAATTAAAGATTAATTCTGCCTTAGTTAAAAGTAAGCTCTTGGTGATATTTCCTCCTCTATGTAGTACTATGTTTTTTAGGCCCCAGTAATTTAAACCTTCTGGGTTTTTTTATTGTGGCAATCTTTAAAATGTTTTGATAACAAATGGTCTTCAAAAGCCCCATTCTATGTTTAATAGATGTTACCTAATCCTATCTCTTAGGGGTTGCCTCATTTGATAACTAATAAGCAAGGTTTTCCTTATTTCAAGATTGTGATCCTATATAGGTATTGAACTATTTTATACAACCCCCTAGAACCTGTACACTTACGGGCACCACTCTTCTTTGTCCTGTATTTGAATATTATCTATTATTTAAGCATGTGGGAGAGAATCACATTCTCATAAGAGTGTGCACATACAGTATGGACTCCTGGCTTGTAAGATCGAGAGAAAATGTGTTGTTTAAAATTGCGGGCTCTACCTGAATCATGAAAGAAAATCTTGGGTTTCATATCCCTTTAAAGATTTTTCCTGTAATGGCACACTTTAAATGATTAAAAAAACTGATTTTAGTTTAATTAACTGCATCTTTAGTTGTAATGGTATTATTTGTCTGTTACTTTCTGCTGTGCTTACTCTTTGCTAGAACTGATCTTTCAAGATGCTGTTTAGGATGTATCTGCTGCTTCTTGTTTTGAGGATAAAAAGAAAGAGGTTTAACAGCCTGAAGATGAGTTGGGGCTGTTTGCAGGATATCGCACAAACCAAGAAAGGATGTTGGTACCACTCCAGCACATCAGCTAAGTCACTACCTTGACATATCTGAAGGTTCTGGGCTATGAACATGAAGACTCTTCCAGCACTATTTAATGTGGCCATCAGGGTCTTGACAGTGCCTGCTTCTAGTGCTCTGGTGGAGCGTGTGTTCAGCCATGGAGGCTTCTTACTACGGCCCCTTCCTGCACAAATGTCTGATAGACTTTTGACCAATTTAATCTTTTGCAACTGCAATGCCTAAAGGGTTCAAGGAAAAGAACCCTCACTCACATTGACTATCTCTCAAAGTATGACAGCACAGCATTTTTCAATTACTTGGGTTTTTGGGTACTTGGCAGTTGTGCTATTTCTATAATAAACTCTCATTTACCAATAAATACTGTTTGTCCTTATGTCACAATTTCAAATTTTAAATCTCACATGGAATTAAACTGGGAAAAGATAAACATATTTTAAACACCTTTCTGATATGAATTAGTATACATTATATACAGTAATTAATACTCTAATGCTATATTATGCAAATTGTATTAATGACTTGTTAAACACTTGAAGCTTAAAGCTGAGGATTTGACCTAGACTTGCCTTTGTTGACTCGAGACTTGACTTGGACTTGCCTGTCTTAACTTGGGATTTGACGTGGGACTTGCCTGTCTTAACTCAGGACTTGACTTGGGACTTCAATACAAAGGGACATATTTATCAAAGTGCGAGCGGACATGATACAATGTAGCGTATCACGTCCACTGCACATCGATAAATGCCGACAGCATACGCTGTCAGCATTTATCATTGTACAAGCAGTTCACCGGTCTCGCCTCGGAGCTTGATAATTCAGCCCCAAAGACTCGAAACTTACTTGTGACTTGCAAACCAATGACTTGGTCCCACCTCTGGCAATGTGTACAATAACTTATAGGTAGAAATCTACCTCTACATTTGGACTGTGTACCTGTACAGATACTAATGTGGTGGAAATCTTAACTATTATTCACTATCAATATTTATTCACATTTAGTAATGCAATGGAGATTATAAGCAATTTTGTTTGATTAATAAACCTGTTAGATGAAAATCAATTAACTCAGAATCAGTTTTAGACCACATTAAAGGGACACTGAAGTCAATTTTTTTCTTTCGTGATTCAGATGAAGCATGAAATTTTAAGCAACTTTCTAATTTACTCCTATTATCAAACTGTCCAGAGTCCTGAACCAAAAAAAAAAAGCTTAGATGCCTTTTTCAAATAAAGATAGCAAGAGAATGAAGAAATATTGATAATAGGAGTAAATTAGAAAGTTGCTTAAAATTGCTTGCTCTATCTGAATCACAAAAGAAAAAATGTGGGTTCAGTGTCCCTTTAAGGCGAGACCAGAAAGTTGAATTTGTACCCAGGACATACTTGAAAACAAGAGAAATCTCAATGTATCCTTCCTGGTAAAATATTTTATAAATAAATAAATAAATATGTGAACAACAGTGCATATTCATAATACATTCATATGGACAGGATAGTGACCAATTAATGAGGGTGATTGTATCAAGGAAATTAGTGAAAAGAAAAAACACAAAAATATACCTAATTGTCAAAACTAATTTATTGCAAAATTCTCACTTATGAAGCTGAATATTGTACTTAAACATTTTATATTACAATCTCAATGTGTTTAATGCCCCTTTAATAACTCCATGAATGTCAGCAATTATAGCTTCAAGCTTTATATATAAAGAAAATAATTTTATGAGATTAACAACACAGTAGATATTGTGCAGATCTGGAATGCCTTTTTTTCCATCAACACAAGTGAAATCATTTAGTGCCAAATGTAGCTTTTGACTTCAAATTGTTATTGTGCGTTCCATAAAACCCAATCAGATAAGTAAGGAATTCAATTGCTGTGCTATAAACCTGTTCTCCTTAGGTGTTTATGTACATAGAACATTACAGGAAATTCCCTTTAGCTTCTGCTAAAACGTCATCTCCAACCTTTGGCTGATTTTCTCTGTTTTAATAAGCGTAATACAAAGAGGATTTATTAGAAAATGTGTATGTTTGTGAGTGTGTGTTTGTATGTGTGTGTGTGAGTGAGTGAATGCATGTGTATATGTGTGTGTATGTGTCTGTGTGTGTGTGAGTGTGTGTGTGTGTATATGTGTGTGCATGTGTGTTTGTTTATGTGTGTGAGTGCATGTGAGTGTGTGTGTGTGTGAGTGTGTATGTGTGTGTGTATATGTGTGTGTGTGTATATGTATATGTGTGTGAGTGCGTGAGTGCATGTGAGTGTGTGTGAGTGCGTGTGTATGTGAGTTTTTGTATGTGTCAGTGTGTATGTGTGTGTGTGTATGTGTGTGTATGTGTGTGTGTGAGTGCATGTGTGTTTGTTTATGTGTGTGAGTGCATGTGAGTGCGTGTGCATGTGAGTTTGTGTGATTGTGCATATTTGTGAGTGCATGTGCATGTGAGTTTGTGTGAGTGTGTGTGCATTTGAGTATGTGTGAGTGCACATGTGTGCGAGTGCGTGTGCATGTGAGTGTGTGTGAGCGTGTGTAAATAAAATGGGGTATTGGTACACAGATCCACTTGCAAATAAACAAAACATTTAAAAATGCTACAGAAAATACCTGCAAAATAATATCACCTATGTTTTAGCATTAACATTGGAATCTTAGTCTCATAATATAGCCATATTCTGCTTAGCCAATCACTAACATACAAGGTGTCCCCAATGTTAACTAGCCCTAACTCTACAATATTTTGCCTTAACGAGCTGAATCATTCGTCCTATTTTAACCCCTTGTGCTTTCATGCACTTAGGTCATTCCATGCCATCCTAACAGTGCAGTGCTTTAGCGCCCTTATGATGGCATGGAACGTCTTAACTTTTTTGTCATCCTGCTCTTTAAGACTTGCTAATACACTAGCTATGATTACGGCTTGTACAGCCAAAACGCGTCAGCCATTGTGACAGCCAAGCTCTGGGGAGGAAGCTGTGATATCTCTGTGATGATTTGCTATTGTTTTTAAAGAATATACTACAATAAAGATACTTTTTATCGAAGCAAAGGCCCGTTGATTCTCTCTCTCTATTAATTTCCCATGCAATGCTAATACCAAGTCATGAGCACATTTGATCTTGGGGTGCTTTAACCATAAACCAAACCCTTAGGTCTAGCACACCTTACAAAATACATCTTTTTTGTTACATATTTCGGAGTACTTCCAGAGACCCCAATTTTAAGATGTTGTTATTGTGAGTGTAACTGTACTTTTAAATGTATATTTGATGTGGTTTGTACAACTTTTTATTTGAGCATAAAAGTTTACCAGAGCTCTGAAGTGGCACTATCCAAATGCGCGTTATATTCAAGTGCGCTAACTCATGCAGCACAGGGTAATTCTCAGATGGAGATAATAGAATCCGGTCTACAGTTTTTTCAGATGGGCTTCCATTCAATTTCAATATGGTACAAAATGAGAATGAAAACATTTGGTAATTCGCATCTAGAAGAGCTTACCCTCAAGTGGCAAAAAATCTTTCCTGATATATTAGTTCAAGATATTAAACAGAGCGTGACATTGGTTGGAAATAAGTTTATTCCATGGAAAGAATCACATAGTTATTTGATAAATTTAGCATACATTACTCCCTCCCGGCTAGTTAAATGGGATAAGAGGTCTAGCGGGAATTGTTTTCACTGTTATGCTCCTGCAGCGGATATACTTCATTGTCTATGGTTTTGTCCAAAGATACATCAATTATGGGAAAAAATTGCCTTCTGGTTGAACAGATTACTGAGACATCCTGTGATATTTTCACCCAAGAGTATCTGTTTCTTTCTCTTCCCTACAAAATTTGCTAAAGAAGAATTTTCTCTGATTACCACAGCAATACAAATTGCAAGGAATTTAATATTACGATATTGGAAAGCAAAAAAATATCCTAGTATATTTGAGTTTGGGGAAAAAATGACTACACAATTAATTATAGAGCAAATGAATCTAGAGTTAACTAATGAAAATCAAGTTAGATTTTTATATAATAAATGGATTGGAGTTATTAGATTATTACCGGCTGAGTTACAAGCTGATATTTTGAGACCTTTTCGCAAAGCTGGACTTTGTACTCTGGAACTGGAATAGGTTACCAGTTAGAGTATATTATCCCTCTCGGGTGCAGTGAGATCATGTAGGTATTGTCGCTTGGGTCTGGGGTGTTTTCTTTTTTTTTTTTTGTCCTGTTTTGTCTTCTTTTTTGTTCGTTATTGGTAGGTTTAAAAAAAAAAAAAAAAAAACTCCCAATTAAGACATGAAAGAAAGCTGGCATTTGATTATAGTTGATAGGTTACGGAACTAGATAGTTTTTTTTTCTCTTTTTTTCTTTTGAGATCTGTTACTCACATGTAAGATAATTGAATTATAAGGGTACTCTTACATGGAATATGTGTACTAACTTTGGCTGATATATGTATGCATCATCTAAGTTGTTTTACTTTCTTTTTCTGTAACCCTGTGATAAACATGTCTAATTGGTTTGTAAATAAAGATTATATTCAAGTGCGCTCAAGTGAACTTTCATCCTGTAATACGTGCACTACTTCCGACATGCACAAACACCTGCGATAAACTTTTTTTTTTTGCTCACGAGCAACAGTTAGTGCCCCACTCGTAATCTAGCCCATAATGAGTTAATATATGAGTGACATTAATTACAATTTTAAAAAAAGGGAGCTAGAAGGTCATCACTAGAGAAAAAAACTATTGTAGAGTTGATGGACAGGGAGAAAGTATAATATAATGAGCACAGCTGAGCTCTGCACATGAGGTAATGCTGGGTGTGAAGTTGATGTGCATGCAAGTCTATCTGTCCCCAAGTGGGCATGCACCGTGCACTGGCCTCATAAATAATCTAATAATGCATTTACTATAGTGTAATGATTGGCCTCATAATTTTTACTGACACAGCCTCCTGTGGACGGCAGTCATTTGTGTAGAAAATAATGTAAACAAAGGACCATTAAATACAGCAGAGTTGGATAATCAATAAATGTATAATTAAAAAACAATGCAAAAGCACTTCAAATTTCAATTTTAAATTTCCAGTCCCCTGCATAATGTGACAGCCATCAGCCAATCACAAAATGCATTTACATATATATTGTGAATTCTTGCACATGCTCAGTAGGAGTTGGTACCTCAGAAAGTATGCATATAAAAAGATTGTGCACATATTGATAATTGAAATGAACTGAGAGTGCAGTCCCCATCCGTGTTTTGTACATGTCTAGGGTGATTACATTAGCCTGTGCACCCTTCACTTGATCTCAGTTTGTTTGATTGAGAGCTTGCATTGTTTGGCTGTTTAGGGACTTTTTTTTGGGAGAGACCTTGACGTGGTACCTGGGCTTGTCCCATTTTGCCAGATGCGATAACTAACTCTTCCATTTTTGCTTTAAATCTTAGCTGAGTGCTTGTAAGTGAGTGCTGGACTTCCTCTGTGTGCTGTATTGTTTTGTAAATTTTCCTTAGGGCCTTGCACCCAGACCTGTCTGGGGAACTGCCTGGGACTATGGGGACAGTGCAGCTTCCTGAGAGTGATATTGATCACCCAGGGCAGAGCATGTAACAGGGTCATGGGATGTGTACCCAGTACAGTCTAAGAGTGCTCTGTGTTTTGTATGTCTAGGGTGATTACATAAGCCTGTGCACCCTTCACTTGATCCCAGTTTGTTTAATAGAGAATTTGCATTTGTTTGGCTGTTTCAGGGGTCCAGGTTTTGGGAGAGACCTTGACGTTGTACCTGGGCCTGTCCCATTTGGCCAGATGTTGTAACGAACCCTTCCATTTTTGCTTTAAATCTTAGCTGAGTGCTTGTAAGTGAGTGCTGGACTTCCTCTGCGTGCTGTGTGTTTGTATATATATATATATATATATATATATATACCCAAAGTAGAGACTGCACACTTGAAAAAACAATTACTGTTTTAATCTTCATGACGTTTTGGGGTCTGAACCTTTATCAAACATATGTTTGATAAAGGGGGAGACCCCGAAATGTCACAAAGATTAAAACAGTAATTGTATATTTTTATGTACCTGCACCTGTGTAATAACATGAACATGAGAGTGTTTGGTTCTGCAATTGTCTATATATATATATATATATACTATAGAAACTTTAACAAAAGCAACACACATAACCTCATTTCCATCCAATGCATCCCATACACACACACTCCTTTCACTAGTGAACTATGGAACTCTCGTTCTGTCTGCAACAAACTTACAACCATTTATGACCTGTTTATATCGAATGCTTTAACCCTTTTAGCAATTACGGAAACGTGGCTATCTTCTTCTGACACCGTTTCCACTGCTACTCTCACACATGGTGGTCTTCACTTTAGATATAACCCTAAGCCAGGTGAGAAACATTGTGGCGATGTTGGGATCCTGCTCTCTCCCTCCTGCACTTATCAGTACCTACCTCCAATCCCATCTCTCTCCTACTCCCTTGAAGGGCACTGTATTCGCCTCCCCCCCTCTCCCTCTGTCAGATTCAGCCGTCTCAATACCTTCTCTCCTAGCTACACCCATTATTTCCTGATTGGTTGGCCCTTCCTTAAATAAGCTGTTCACCTTTCATTCCCTGCTCAGTATTGAAGTTCTCTGCCACAGTGACGATTGCTTGCCAAAGTCTCTCCTAATTTCTCCTTGAAGAAAGGATTCTCTGAGCCTCCGGTTCTACTACTGATTTACACTGGATTCCTTACATTGGACACTCTCTCACTTTCATGGGGTAAAGTACCTTGTCTAACTTTGCATAATTTTCCTCCTTGCCTCTTGCCGCAGCTGCAACCTCCTCTGCTACGCTTCTGCTTGTCAGCAAGATTCAGCGCTGTTCCCAAAACAGCGTGACGTCACTTCCGGTTTCTCCAGTCTCAAACTAACTACACTCAGACGCCACCGAAGGGATTGCTGCTAGCTCTCCACGCTTCACTTTTCTCCAAGGTACTTTCTACTTGTTTATGCAAATACCATATCCACCTCAGGCACTATATTGTTACATGTACGCTAAGCACATACCTTATCCTTGTACTGGCTCTTTTCTACAATCTGCATATTTAATCTGGGAATCTGCCTGTTTGAAATCTCTATCTGTCTCTGCATAAACTGTTGTTATCTGAGTGTGATATTAACAGTTGTAGTCCACATTATCCAGTTCCATTCTGTATGAGCTTATCATACTTGATATAGTATATCCTAATCACTACACTGAAGGAAGCCTTTCCAGCGATAAGGGTTTCAGACAGTTTTGTGATACATACATACATTTATTCAGTATTCTGCAGTTGTGTTCCACTCCTACTTTTATAGACTGAGTCTGATATATATTGTTTCTAACATAATACTGAGCCCAAAAAAATTTATGGAACCAGCAGACTTACGTCAGATAGTGTATAATCTTTCTCAAAAGGTTGAGCAGCTTGCACAAGGCCTGCATGACTTACAAATTGAGAATGCTGCACTAAGGAAAGTAATTACTGAATCTATTGCCATAAAGGGTAACCAGACTGAAAATGTTATTGAGCCTCAAGTGTCCCTCCCTGATCTTTTTTTGTGGTAATAGAAAAGCCTACAGGCAATTTAAAAATGCCTGTCTGTTACTCTTCTCTTTGAAACCTAGGACTTACCCCACTGAGAGAGTGAAAGTCCTCACTACTATCTCCTTTCTCAGGGGGGATCCGAGGAACTGGGCTGATAAATTTATAGAGAATCAGGATCCCATTTTAACATCTCTTGTGGATTTCTTTAACAGTATGGATGAGATGTTTCAGGACACAGACCTTCAGCTTACTGCTGAGATGAGTCTGAGGAGTCTCAAACAAGGAAAGAGACCTGTGGAAGACTATATCACAGACTTCAAACAGTTCTCCACAGATGCTCTCTGGACCCCTGTTGCCCTTCGTAACCAATTCCGGTTAGGACTTTCAGAGTCATTAAAAGACGAATTCGCCAGAATCGAACTACCTACAACCCTTGAAGCTTTCATGAAGACAGCTATTCAGATAGACCGCCGACTACGTGAAAGAAAGGCTGAAAAATATGCCTCTGACATTAAACCTAAACCCATTTATTCTTCCACGGCCTCCACCTCTGTTATTCCTACAAAACCCTCTGTAGAACCCATGGAAATTGGTTTCCTCAGAGGCCCCCTCTCTCAGGAAGAGAAGCAACGCAGACGCATAAGGAATTTATGCATGTATTGCGCTAGCTCAAATCACGGGGTTCAGGATTGTTCACTACTCTTAAAGAATAAAAAATGTAAGTCCACTTATTTGTATACCTCACTACATTCACCTGAACAACCGCCATACTGTACTATGTCTGTCTCCCTACAGCTGGAGCAAAGTCATCTGAGGATCAGTGACGCCATTATTGACTCTGGCGCTTCAGGGAACTACATAGACCATGATTTTTGTATCAAGAAGAACATACCTCTTATCAAGAAAAACACCCCCATACCTATCAGAGTCATAGACGGTTCACTTATGTTCTCTGGTCCAGTAACTCATCAGACTACACCTATAATGCTCAATATAGCTGGACATTTTGAACTTCTATCTTTTGATGTTCTTCCTTCTCCTCATTTTTGTTTGGTTTTGGGTTTGAAGTGGCTTCAACTTCATAATCCCACTATTGTTTGGCACCCTTTTCAAATAAAGTTTTGTTCCACTTATTGCAGAGAAACATGTTTTCCTAGTCCCATTTTGTTACACACTACCACTTACTCCGAGGGCTTACCCTCTCAGTATATCGAATTCAAGGATGTTTTCAGTAAAACGGAAGCAGAGAACCTGCCACCCCATAGGACATATGATTGTCCTATCGATCTCCAACCAGGTGCCCGCATACCTTTTGGACACCTTTACCCCCTAAGCACTCCTGAGTTAGAACAACTTAAGGTATATCTCGACGAAAATCTAAAGAAAGGGTTTATTAGGCCATCCACCTCACCAGCTGGCGCTGGGTTCTTCTTTGTTCGTAACAAAGATTCCAGCCTCAGACCAATCATAGATTATCGCGAACTCAACAAATGTACGGTTAAAAACCGCTATCCCTTGCCCCTGATCCCAGAGATGCTTGAGAGGCTTTCTGAAGCTACCGTTTTTACTAAACTTGATCTCAGAGGGGCATACAACCTCATCAGGATTAAGGAAGGACACGAGTGGCTGACGGCATTCAGGACCAGATACGGTTTGTTCGAATATCTTGTAATGCCGTTTGGTCTTTGCAATGCCCCAGCCACCTTTCAATACTTCATTAATGATGTATTTCGAGATCTTCTAGATATATGTCTTGTCATCTATCTCGACGATATACTCATCTATTCCAGATCTTTGGTAGAACATGTCAGGCATGTCCGTCAGGTCCTTGCACGTCTCAGAGCGCATAAACTCTATGCTAAATTGGAGAAGTGCAATTTCCACACATCTGAGGTATCCTTTCTCGGATATGATATTTCTCCATCCGGAATTCAAATGCAGAAAGAGAAAGTTGAAGCAGTTTTGGATTGGCCTGAACCAAAGAATAAAAAAGACTTGCAACGCTTCCTTGGTTTTTCAAACTACTACAGGAAATTTATTAAGGGGTTCTCTAAAATCGTAAAGCCACTCACACTCTTAACAGGCTCTACAACTCCCTTCACATGGGGAACAGATGCTGTACAAGCTTTTCGTTATTTGAAATCCAGATTTACCTCTGCACCCATTCTCCAATTTCCTAATCCTTCCTACCAATACACCTTAGAAGTTGACTCTTCCGACTTCGCCATTGGTGCTGTACTCTCACAACAAAAATCTCCTACTGATCCTCTCCATCCAATCTCTTACTTTTCCAAATTAATGACACCTGCTGAACAGAATTACGCCATTGGAGACAAGGAGTTACTGGCCATTAGACGCTCTCTGGAACATTGGAGACATCTCCTTGAAGGCACTTCTCAACCTATTAATATTTACACTGACCACAAGAACCTTCAATATTTGCAATCTAACAAGACGTTATCTGCTAGACAGGTACGTTGGAGCCTGTACTTTGACCGCTTCAATTTTGTTATTATCTACAGACCAGCTAATAAAAACATCAAAGCTGATGCCTTATCCCGCATACCTGAACGACCATCCCACAATCCTACCAGAAAGGACATTGTATCTCCACAATGTTTCATTGGGCTGACCACCCCAATCTTAACCGACCTCCGCAACTATTGTAAGCAGCACCCAATCCCTCCTGACCCAGTTTTGAGTAAACTGCATGGTATGTATTTCCATGGTGAGAAATTGTTTATACCTCCTTCCTTAAGAACACAAATTATACGGACCTGTCATGACATTCCTTTAGCAGGTCACCCAGGTCTTCAACGTACTCTGGACCTCGTCTCCCGTACGTATTGGTGGCCACACATGAAATCTACCATTTCAGATCATATTGCCACTTGCGCTGTCTGTGTCACCTGCAAACCGGAAAGAAAACCACCATTTGGACTGCTTATGCCTTTACCAGTCCCCAAGAAGCCGTGGCAACATATTTCCATGGACTTCATTGTTGATTTGCCTCCGTCCAAAAATCAAACCACTATCCTTGTCGTCATTGATATATTTACCAAAATGGCTCATTTCATTCCTTACCATAAACTCCCCACATCCTCTGAAACAGCGACTCTTTTCTTAGACCACATCGTCAAGTTGCATGGGATACCCTCTATCTTGACAACAGATAGGGGCACACAATTCACCTCAAGATTCTGGAGCAAACTATGTCAACTGGTCAATATGGAACATCGTTTTACCACAGCTTTTCATCCCCAAACTAATGGGCAATCGGAAAGGTTAAACCAATGGCTTGAACACTTTCTCAGATGTTATTGTTCTTATCAACAGAACGATTGGATGAAATATCTCTCTATGGCAGAGTTTGCCTACAACAATTTAACCAATGCCTCTACTAAATTATCACCGTTTTTCGCAAACTACTCCTATCACCCCACTTTGACTTTCTCTACACCTGCTTTGTCAGATTCACCTCTGCTGGATGAACTCCACTCCTCTCTCCAGGAGAATTTCAATGTCATTCAGGAGAATATTCGGAAGGCTCAGGATACTCAAAAACATTACTACGACCTCAGGAGACGCAAACCGCCTGATTACATCGTTGGAGATTTAGTCTGGCTCTCCACCAGAAACTTAAAATTGCAAGTTCCTTCAAAAAAATTGGCCAGTCTTTTCATTGGTCCCTTCACTGTCCAAAAGGTTATCAATGCCAATGCTGTCAGACTAAGCCTTCCCAGTTCTCTTAAAATACATCCTACCTTTCACGTTTCCCTGTTGAAACCCTATGTTCCCACAAGGGATGGACAAGTTCTTCTACCTCCAACAACCCTTCCTTTAGCACCGGATGAATACGAAGTTGACTCCATATTGGATTCTAGGATCTCCAAGGGTGTTCTTCAGTACTTGGTCAGGTGGAAAAACTATTCAAGCGATGAGGATTCCTGGGAACCTCTTTCCAATCTAAACTCGCCTAGGCTTTTGTCCCTATACCACCGCCGTCATCCTGACCGCCCTCGTCCTGCCGCTGTGGAACAGCGTCCTTGAGGAGGGGGTTCTGTCAGATTCAGCCGTCTCAATACCTTCTCTCCTAGCTACACCCATTATTTCCTGATTGGTTGGCCCTTCCTTAAATAAGCTGTTCACCTTTCATTCCCTGCTCAGTATTGAAGTTCTCTGCCACAGTGACGATTGCTTGCCAAAGTCTCTCCTAATTTCTCCTTGAAGAAAGGATTCTCTGAGCCTCCGGTTCTACTACTGATTTACACTGGATTCCTTACATTGGACACTCTCTCACTTTCATGGGGTAAAGTACCTCCTCTGCTACGCTTCTGCTTGTCAGCAAGATTCAGCGCTGTTCCCAAAACAGCGTGACGTCACTTCCGGTTTCTCCAGTCTCAAACTAACTACACTCAGACGCCACCGAAGGGATTGCTGCTAGCTCTCCACGCTTCACTTTGCTCCAAGGTACTTTCTACTTGTTTATGCAAATACCATATCCACCTCAGGCACTATATTGTTACATGTACGCTAAGCACATACCTTATCCTTGTACTGGCTCTTTTCTACAATCTGCATATTTAATCTGGGAATCTGCCTGTTTGAAATCTCTATCTGTCTCTGCATAAACTGTTGTTATCTGAGTGTGATATTAACAGTTGTAGTCCACATTATCCAGTTCCATTCTGTATGAGCTTATCATACTTGATATAGTATATCCTAATCACTACACTGAAGGAAGCCTTTCCAGCGATAAGGGTTTCAGACAGTTTTGTGATACATACATACATTTATTCAGTATTCTGCAGTTGTGTTCCACTCCTACTTTTATAGACTGAGTCTGATATATATTGTTTCTAACATAATACTGAGCCCAAAAAAAATTATGGAACCAGCAGACTTACGTCAGATAGTGTATAATCTTTCTCAAAAGGTTGAGCAGCTTGCACAAGGCCTGCATGACTTACAAATTGAGAATGCTGCACTAAGGAAAGTAATTACTGAATCTATTGCCATAAAGGGTAACCAGACTGAAAATGTTATTGAGCCTCAAGTGTCCCTCCCTGATCTTTTTTGTGGTAATAGAAAAGCCTACAGGCAATTTAAAAATGCCTGTCTGTTACTCTTCTCTTTGAAACCTAGGACTTACCCCACTGAGAGAGTGAAAGTCCTCACTACTATCTCCTTTCTCAGGGGGGATCCGAGGAACTGGGCTGATAAATTTATAGAGAATCAGGATCCCATTTTAACATCTCTTGTGGATTTCTTTACCAGTATGGATGAGATGTTTCAGGACACAGACCTTCAGCTTACTGCTGAGATGAGTCTGAGGAGTCTCAAACAAGGAAAGAGACCTGTAGAAGACTATATCACAGACTTCAAACAGTTCTCCACAGATGCTCTCTGGACCCCTGTTGCCCTTCGTAACCAATTCCGGTTAGGACTTTCAGAGTCATTAAAAGACGAATTCGCCAGAATCGAACTACCTACAACCCTTGAAGCTTTCATGAAGACAGCTATTCAGATAGACCGCCGACTACGTGAAAGAAAGGCTGAAAAATATGCCTCTGACATTAAACCTAAACCCATTTATTCTTCCACGGCCTCCGCCTCTGTTATTCCTACAAAACCCTCTGTAGAACCCATGGAAATTGGTTTCCTCAGAGGCCCCCTCTCTCAGGAAGAGAAGCAACGCAGACACATAAGGAATTTATGCATGTATTGCGCTAGCTCAAATCACGGAGTTCAGGATTGTTCACTACTCTTAAAGAATAAAAAATGTAAGGAGAGAAGTTCGGCGTGCGGCTGCACTAATCCGGAACCGGAACTACGGGTAGACCACAAGGTCACGTGGTCCTCCAATAATGAATCAGCTAGTCCGGAGTGCCGTAGCCAGGGAGATCAGGCCCAAGGTAAGTAATCCAAAGAAAAAAATGGCAGGCACTACTCAGGGGTGAAATTCAAACAGCGGTTTATTAATTTAAGCCACACATAAACAAGAGCAGGCTTAAAATAACTCCAGCAACATACAGACAGAAGGGTAGACACAGAGGGACTGAATGCCTGACGCGTTTCGCGCCCCCTAGTGGCGCTTAATCATAGGCTCCTATGATTAAGCGCCACTAGGGGGCGCGAAACGCGTCAGGCATTCAGTCCCTCTGTGTCTACCCTTCTGTCTGTATGTTGCTGGAGTTATTTTAAGCCTGCTCTTGTTTATGTGTGGCTTAAATTAATAAACCGCTGTTTGAATTTCACCCCTGAGTAGGGCCTGCCATTTTTTTCTTTGGAATAAAAAATGTAAGTCCACTTATTTGTATACCTCACTACATTCACCTGAACAACCGCCTTACTGTACTATGTCTGTCTCCCTACAGCTGGAGCAAAGTCATCTGAGGATCAGTGACGCCATTATTGACTCTGGCGCTTCAGGGAACTACATAGACCATGATTTTTGTATCAAGAAGAACATACCTCTTATCAAGAAAAACACCCCCATACCTATCAGAGTCATAGACGGTTCACTTATGTTCTCTGGTCCAGTAACTCATCAGACTACACCTATAATGCTCAATATAGCTGGACATTTTGAACTTCTATCTTTTGATGTTCTTCCTTCTCCTCATTTTTGTTTGGTTTTGGGTTTGAAGTGGCTTCAACTTCATAATCCCACTATTGTTTGGCACCCTTTTCAAATAAAGTTTTGTTCCACTTATTGCAGAGAAACATGTTTTCCTAGTCCCATTTTGTTACACACTACCACTTACTCCGAGGGCTTACCCTCTCAGTATATCGAATTCAAGGATGTTTTCAGTAAAACGGAAGCAGAGAACCTTCCACCCCATAGGACATATGATTGTCCTATCGATCTCCAACCAGGTGCCCGCATACCTTTTGGACACCTTTACCCCCTAAGCACTCCTGAGTTAGAACAACTTAAGGTATATCTCGACGAAAATCTAAAGAAAGGGTTTATTAGGCCATCCACCTCACCAGCTGGCGCTGGGTTTTTCTTTGTTCGTAACAAAGATTCCAGCCTCAGACCAATCATAGATTATCGCGAACTCAACAAATGTACGGTTAAAAACCGCTATCCCTTGCCCCTGATCCCAGAGATGCTTGAGAGGCTTTCTGAAGCTACCGTTTTTACTAAACTTGATCTCAGAGGGGCATACAACCTCATCAGGATTAAGGAAGGACACGAGTGGCTGACGGCATTCAGGACCAGATACGGTTTGTTCGAATATCTTGTAATGCCGTTTGGTCTTTGCAATGCCCCAGCCACCTTTCAATACTTCATTAATGATGTATTTTGAGATCTTCTAGATATATGTCTTGTCATCTATCTCGACGATATACTCATCTATTCCAGATCTTTGGTAGAACATGTCAGGCATGTCCGTCAGGTCCTTGCACGTCTCAGAGCGCATAAACGCTATGCTAAATTG
The DNA here is from genome assembly GCF_027579735.1 of Bombina bombina. Lineage (NCBI taxonomy): Eukaryota > Metazoa > Chordata > Amphibia > Anura > Bombinatoridae > Bombina > Bombina bombina. The sequence continues at coordinate 317,778,638 of NC_069506.1, forward strand.
GAGAAGTGCAATTTCCACACATCTGAGGTATCCTTTCTCGGATATGATATTTCTCCATCCGGAATTCAAATGCAGAAAGAGAAAGTTGAAGCAGTTTTGGATTGGCCTGAACCAAAGAATAAAAAAGACTTGCAACGCTTCCTTGGTTTTTCAAACTACTACAGGAAATTTATTAAGGGGTTCTCTAAAATCGTAAAGCCACTCACACTCTTAACAGGCTCTACAACTCCCTTCACATGGGGAACAGATGCTGTACAAGCTTTTCGTTATTTGAAATCCAGATTTACCTCTGCACCCATTCTCCAATTTCCTAATCCTTCCTACCAATACACCTTAGAAGTTGACTCTTCCGACTTCGCCATTGGTGCTGTACTCTCACAACAAAAATCTCCTACTGATCCTCTCCATCCAATCTCTTACTTTTCCAAATTAATGACACCTGCTGAACAGAATTACGCCATTGGAGACAAGGAGTTACTGGCCATTAGACGCTCTCTGGAACATTGGAGACATCTCCTTGAAGGCACTTCTCAACCTATTAATATTTACACTGACCACAAGAACCTTCAATATTTGCAATCTAACAAGACGTTATCTGCTAGACAGGTACGTTGGAGCCTGTACTTTGACCGCTTCAATTTTGTTATTATCTACAGACCAGCTAATAAAAACATCAAAGCTGATGCCTTATCCCGCATACCTGAACGACCATCCCACAATCCTACCAGAAAGGACATTGTATCTCCACAATGTTTCATTGGGCTGACCACCCCAATCTTAACCGACCTCCGCAACTATTGTAAGCAGCACCCAATCCCTCCTGACCCAGTTTTGAGTAAACTGCATGGTATGTATTTCCATGGTGAGAAATTGTTTATACCTCCTTCCTTAAGAACACAAATTATACGGACCTGTCATGACATTCCTTTAGCAGGTCACCCAGGTCTTCAACGTACTCTGGACCTCGTCTCCCGTACGTATTGGTGGCCACACATGAAATCTACCATTTCAGATCATATTGCCACTTGCGCTGTCTGTGTCACCTGCAAACCGGAAAGAAAACCACCATTTGGACTGCTTATGCCTTTACCAGTCCCCAAGAAGCCGTGGCAACATATTTCCATGGACTTCATTGTTGATTTGCCTCCGTCCAAAAATCAAACCACTATCCTTGTCATCATTGATATATTTACCAAAATGGCTCATTTCATTCCTTACCATAAACTCCCCACATCCTCTGAAACAGCGACTCTTTTCTTAGACCACATCGTCAAGTTGCATGGGATACCCTCTATCTTGACAACAGATAGGGGCACACAATTCACCTCAAGATTCTGGAGCAAACTATGTCAACTGGTCAATATGGAACATCGTTTTACCACAGCTTTTCATCCCCAAACTAATGGGCAATCGGAAAGGTTAAACCAATGGCTTGAACACTTTCTCAGATGTTATTGTTCTTATCAACAGAACGATTGGATGAAATATCTCTCTATGGCAGAGTTTGCCTACAACAATTTAACCAATGCCTCTACTAAATTATCACCGTTTTTCGCAAACTACTCCTATCACCCCACTTTGATTTTCTCTACACCTGCTTCGTCAGATTCACCTCTGCTGGATGAACTCCACTCCTCTCTCCAGGAGAATTTCAATGTCATTCAGGAGAATATTCGGAAGGCTCAGGATACTCAAAAACATTACTACGACCTCAGGAGACGCAAACCGCCTGATTACATCGTTGGAGATTTAGTCTGGCTCTCCACCAGAAACTTAAAATTGCAAGTTCCTTCAAAAAAATTGGCCAGTCTTTTCATTGGTCCCTTCACTGTCCAAAAGGTTATCAATGCCAATGCTGTCAGACTAAGCCTTCCCAGTTCTCTTAAAATACATCCTACCTTTCACGTTTCCCTGTTGAAACCCTATGTTCCCACAAGGGATGGACAAGTTCTTCTACCTCCAACAACCCTTCCTTTAGCACCGGATGAATACGAAGTTGACTCCATATTGGATTCTAGGATCTCCAAGGGTGTTCTTCAGTACTTGGTCAGGTGGAAAAACTATTCAAGCGATGAGGATTCCTGGGAACCTCTTTCCAATCTAAACTCGCCTAGGCTTTTGTCCCTATACCACCGCCGTCATCCTGACCGCCCTCGTCCTGCCGCTGTGGAACAGCGTCCTTGAGGAGGGGGTTCTGTCAGATTCAGCCGTCTCAATACCTTCTCTCCTAGACACCCATTATTTCCTGATTGGTTGGCCCTTCCTTAAATAAGCTGTTCACTTTTCATTCCCTGCTCAGTATTGAAGTTCTCTGCCACAGTGACGATTGCTTGCCAAAGTCTCTCCTAATTTCTCCTTGAAGAAAGGATTCTCTGAGCCTCCGGTTCTACTACTGATTTACACTGGATTCCTTACATTGGACACTCTCTCACTTTCATGGGGTAAAGTACCTTGTCTAACTTTGCATAATTTTCCTCCTTGCCTCTTGCCGCAGCTGCAACCTCCTCTGCTATGCTTCTGCTTGTCAGCAAGATTCAGCGCTGTTCCCAAAACAGCGTGACGTCACTTCCGGTTTCTCCAGTCTCAAACTAACTACACTCAGACGCCACCGAAGGGATTGCTGCTAGCTCTCCACGCTTCACTTTGCTCCAAGGTACTTTCTACTTGTTTATGCAAATACCATATCCACCTCAGGCACTATATTGTTACATGTACGCTAAGCACATACCTTATCCTTGTACTGGCTCTTTTCTACAATCTGCATATTTAATCTGGGAATCTGCCTGTTTGAAATCTCTATCTGTCTCTGCATAAACTGTTGTTATCTGAGTGTGATATTAACAGTTGTAGTCCACATTATCCAGTTCCATTCTGTATGAGCTTATCATACTTGATATAGTATATCCTAATCACTACACTGAAGGAAGCCTTTCCAGCGATAAGGGTTTCAGACAGTTTTGTGATACATAAATACATTTATTCAGTATTCTGCAGTTGTGTTCCACTCCTACTTTTATAGACTGAGTCTGATATATATTGTTTCAAACACCCTCAAAGTGGCAGTGATCTATCGCCCTCCTGGACCAACCTCCCAATTCCTTGACAACTTTGCCGCCTGGCTAACTCACTTTCTCTCTACAAATATACCAACCCTAATTCTTGGGGACTTCAACATTCCCTTTGACAACCCATCTGCCCCTTCTGCCTCTAAACGTCTTTCACTCACATCCTCCTTTGATCTCTCAAAATCCACCCTATCCCCTACTCACTGTGACGGACACTCCATCGACCTGGTATTTTCCTACCTCTGCTCTATATCTGACCTCACCTGTCACCCTTTTCTCATTTCAGACCATTATTTGGTAACCTATAATATTAATGCAACAGCTAAACCCACTTCTCCATCACGCCCCATCACCTGTAGAAATCTACACGTTGTGGATCCGCTCCAATTTTCAAAAATTATTCAAGATGTCCTCCCTCACACTTCCACTATAACCTGCCCTGATCTCGCTACAGCCCACTATAACAAAACTCTCTCCTCTGCACTAGACACAGTTGCCCCTTGCCTGACTGCGCAAAGCATCACACCATCAGTTACAGCCCTGGCACTCTCAGCAAACACGCTATTCACTGCCCTTCACTTAGGCAAGCAAACCTACTTCTCTTCTCTCATATCTACTCTTTCCTTAAACCCTAAACGACTTTTCTCCAGCTTAAACTCTCACCTCTACCCACCTGCTCCACCACCCACGTCTGTCTATGTTTGCTCAAGAGCTGGCAGACTACTTTTTAAACAAAACATGTACTATCCGAAGCAACAGCCCATCAGCAACCCGCAATATTCCAACAACAGGCCCAGTTACTCCCTCTGCCACCCTCTGCATCTTCCATCCAGCCACTGAGAATGAAGTTTCTTCATTACAATCTTCCTCACGCCTCACTACCTACACGCTCGACCCTATCCCTTCCCAACTAATACCCTATCCACCTTCCACCCTTACTCCTGCTCTTACTCACATCTTCAACCTATCTCTCTATACCAGTTCATTCCCATCTTCTTTCAAACATGCAAACGTCACTCCCATACTCAATAAAACCCTCCTTCTACCCTAATTCTCCTGAAAGCTACCACCCCATATCACTGCTTCCACTAACATCAAAACTCCTTGAAAAACTAGTTTACAATTGCCTAACCCACTTCCTGTCCACCAACTCCTTGCTTGACCCCTTGCAATCTAAATTCTGCCCCAACTCTCAACTGAGACTGCCCTTACCAAGGTTACTAACGATCTCTCTGCTAAAAGTATTGGCCACTACTCTATACTCATCTTACTTGACCTCTCAACTGCCTTCGACACAGTTGACCATGCCCTCCTTCTACAGACCCTTAGCTCTTTTGGCCTCTGTGAGACAGCTCTTTCTTGGATTCACTCCTATCTTTCTCACAGATCTTTTTCTGTGTCATTTGCCGACGACTCCTTCTCTCCAATGCCTTTGTCTGTTGGAGAACCTCAAGGATCTGTTCTGGGTCCTCTACTCTTCTCCATTTATACTTCTTCATTGGGTAAACTTAGCAACAGTTATGGCTTCAAATATCACCTCTATGCTGATGACACCCAGCTCTACCTCTCCCTCTGTCCTTTCTCATGTCAGCCAATGCTTATCTAGTATCTCTTCCTGGATGGCCTCTCAACACCTAAAAATTAACATGTGCAAGACTGAGTTTCTTCTAATCCCCCCTCAAGCTCTACGTCGACTTCTCTATCCCTGGCGACGGCATCACCATTTCACATCGACCCAAGTCCGCTGCCTCAGAGTTACACTTGACTCAAATCTATCCTTCGTCCCCCCACTTCCAATCGCTTTCTACACCCTGCCGCAACTACCTATGCAATATTGTCAAGATTCGCCCTTTTCTGTGCGCTAACACCTCAAAGCAAATAATCCACTCCCTTATTATTTCCCAACTTGACTACTGCAATAACCTACTTACTGGCCTTCCTCTTTCTCGCCTCTCCCCCTTCAATCAATCCTAAATGCCTTTGCCACACTAATCCACCTTTCCCGTCGCTCTGCATCTGCTGCACCTTTCTGCGAGTCCCTTCATTGGCTCCCCATTCATAGAAGAATTAAATTAAAAATTCTTACCCTTACATGCAAAGCTCTCACCAACGCCACTCCCCACTACCTATCCTATCTAATAAACAAGCATACTCCAGCACGCCCACTAAGATCCAACAATGACCAGCTCCTTGCATCTTTTCTTATCATCTCTTCCCATGCTAGTCTGCAGGACTTCTGTCATGCAGCACCTCCTCTCTTGAACACTCTCCCTCATGCTCTCAGGCTTTTCCCTAATCTTTCTTCCTTCAAATGCTCCCTGAAGATTTTTTTGTTCAGAGAAGCCTACCACCCAACTCAATAATAAATTAATTTAACTTCCCTTATCTAACTCTGCATTAACATCATTCTCAATCTTGCAGTCCTCACCTCCTGTTTCTTAACCTCCTACCCTTCTAGATTGTAAGTTCCCACGGGAATAGAGCCCTGAATTCCTCCTGTATGTGTTTGTAAAATGTTGTCCTGTCTCTTACAAGTTTTATATTGATGTTTAATTTAAATAAATTGTACCTATGGACAGCGCTGCGGAATATGTTGGCTCTTCATAAATAAAGTAAAATAAAATGAAAAATATGAAATTTATAAATATATAGAACACATTCTTCTATAAGAAGAACATTGGAATGTGAAATATTAATATTTCATATCGGGTTAGGACACTTGAGAAAATGCAATTGGGTTTGCGTGCAAGTAAGGGTGTTTTTTTCACACTTTTCACGCTCTATTGAAATCTATGGGGGAATACGTTAAAGCGAACGTGATATTTAGTTTAGCTTTTTGCGCATAACAGGTTAGTGTGCAAGTGGAAATGTATTAATTTCTACTTATAATACACACGTTAAACTTACCTTTAGCAGATGTGAGCAGGAGCGCAAACTACCGCTCCACTCATAATATAGGCCTAGGTGAGCTCAACAATGTTTATAGCAATGTTATACATAGTTACAAACACTGCTGCCAATGAATGAACGCACCTAAGCTCCTATCTGCTTAGCTTTATTCTTCATCAAAGCAAATTTGATAATAGAAGGAAATTGGAAAGTTTCTTAAAAATGCAACGCTTTATCTAAATCATGTACATTACTGACCCTTTAACACAACTATTCATGATCATGGCAGGAACGTGCAATAACAATATGCTCAGAAAGATAGGGGAAGTGAACCTCAATTCATTTCTAACATAAGCTCATGTTTACAATCAGACTCCTCAACAGTTTCACAAGGTTTGATGAATATAGCCACAAAGTTTCACTACTAAAACACCTTGATTTGCTTCAGAGAATACAGCAAGTAATTGGTGCATGCACATGTATTCATGCTCCTGATTGGTTCACCAGCTGGATTTGCACAAAAGCATAACTTTGACTATGAATTTAAGTATTTCTTAAGGGTTAAACACATAGCAAAAAGGAATTTGTTTAAAAATAAAGGGCCAGATTACGAGTGGAGTGCTATCAGTTATGCACAAGCGAAAAGGGTTTATAGTGGCTATTTGCGCACTTCAGGTGTAGCACTCGTGTTACAAGTTGAAAGTAAACTTGATCGTTTAACTACAATGAAAGTTAATGCTTGTCGGGATAGTGCGTCTTCAGAACTCTGTTTAACTGCTACACTCATAACAACACTATCTAATAAAACATTTTAAAAAAGAAAATTGCACACATTTTTTTAAGAAGGGCTCAAAGATATGAGGTCTCAGGTGTTTGAAAAAAGGAAGGAAAAGGACTTTAACATTGAGATACATATACATGTCTACATATGTATATGTGTGTGTGTGTGTATGTATATATATATATATATATATATATATATATGTTTATATGTGTGTACATATGTATATGTTTGTGTGTATGTATATATATATATATATATATATATATATATATGTTTATATGTGTGTACATATGTATATGTTTGTGTGTATGTATATATATATATATATGTTTATATGTGTGTACATATGTATATGTTTGTGTGTATGTATGTATATATATATATATATATATATACATATATATATGTGTTTATATGTGTGTACATATGTATATGTTTGTGTGTATGTATATATATATATATATGTTTATATGTGTGTACATATGTATATGTTTGTGTGTATGTATATATATATATATGTTTATATGTGTGTACATATGTATATGTTTGTGTGTATGTATACATATATATGTGTTTATATGTGTGTACATATGTATATGTTTGTGTGTATGTATACATATATATATATATATATATGTTTATATGTGTCTACATATGTATATGTTTGTGTGTATGTATACATATATATATATATATATATATATATATATATGTTTATATGTGTGTACATATGTATATGTGTGTGTGTATGTATACATATATATATGTTTATATGTGTGTACATATGTATATGTTTGTGTGTATGTATATATATATATATATATATGTGTTTATATGTGTCTTCATATGTATATGTTTGTGTGTATGTATATATATATATATATATATATATATATATATGTTTATATGTGTGTAAATATGTATATGTTTGTGTGTATGCATATATATATATGTTTATATGTGTGTACATATGTATATGTTTGTGTGTATGTATATATATATATATATATGTTTATATGTGTGTACATATGTATATGTTTGTGTGTATGTATATATATATATGTTTATATGTGTGTACATATGTATATGTTTGTGTGTATGTATATATATATATATATACATATATATATATATATATATATGTGTTTATATGTGTGTACATATGTATATGTTTGTGTGTATGTATATATATATATATGTTTATATGTGTGTACATATGTATATGTTTGTGTGTATGTATATATATATATATATATATATATATATATATATATATATGTTTATATGTGGGTACATATGTATATGTTTGTGTGTATGTATACATATATATGTGTTTATATGTGTGTACATATGTATATGTTTGTGTGTATGTATACATATATATATATATATATATATATATGTTTATATGTGTCTACATATGTATATGTTTGTGTGTATGTATACATATATATATATATATATATATATATATATATATATATATATATATATATATGTTTATATGTGTGTACATATGTATATGTGTGTGTGTATGTATACATATATATATGTTTATATGTGTGTACATATGTATATGTTTGTGTGTATGTATATATATATATATATATATATATATATATGTGTTTATATGTGTCTTCATATGTATATGTTTGTGTGTATGTATATATATATATATATATATATATGTTTATATGTGTGTACATATGTATATGTTTGTGTGTATGTATACATATATATATATATATATATGTTTATATGTGTGTACATATGTATATGTTTGTGTGTATGTATATATATATATATATATATATATATATATATATATATATATGTGTGTTTATATGTGTCTACATATGTATATGTTTGTGTGTATGTATATATATGTTTATATGTGTGTACATATGTATATGTTTGTGTGTATGTATATATATATATATATGTGTGTTTATATTTGTGTGTATGTATATATATATATATATATATATATATATATATGTTTATATGTGTCTACATATGTAAATGTTTGTGTGTATGTATATATATATATATATATATATATATGTGTTTATATGTGTGTACATATGTATATGTTTGTGTGTATGTATACATATATATATATATATATATATATATATATATATATATATATGTTTATATGTGTCTACATATGTATATGTTTGTGTGTATGTATACATATATATATATGTTTATATGTGTGTACATATGTATATGTGTGTGTGTATGTATACATATATATATGTTTATATGTGTGTACATATGTATATGTTTGTGTGTATGTATATATATATATATATATATATATATATATATATATATATATATATGTGTGTTTATATGTGTCTTCATATGTATATGTTTGTGTGTATGTATACTGTATGTATGTATGTGTGTATGTATGTATGTATGTATATATATATATATATATATATATATATATATGTGTTTATATGTGTGTACATAGGTATATGTTTGTGTGTATGTATACATATATATGTTTATATGTGTGTACATAGGTATATGTTTGTGTGTATGTATATATATATATATATATATATATATATATATGTGTGTTTATATGTGTGTACATATGTATATGTTTGTGTGTATGTATACAAATATATATATGTTTATATGTGTGTACATATGTATATGTTTGTGTGTATGTATACATATATATATATATATATATATATGTGTTTATATGTGTGTACATATGTATATGTTTGTGTGTATGTATACATATATATGTTTATATGTGTGTACATATGTACATATGTATTTATATGTTTAGACATTATATATATATATATATATATATATATATATATATCCAAATTGATAATTGCAGCACTCTCACAAACCTTTTAAAATATTCATACCAGGGTGCATCAGGAATAATATAAATAAATGAAAAGAATGCACTCTCTGGATTTATAAATTCACCAAACTTTACTGTGTGACGTTTCAAGGTTTTCACCCGTTCCTCAGACAAAAAACAGCGAACAATGCCCACACGACCCCCGTAGGGCTCAGTAACTGACAGACTCACGAGAAACCCTATGAAGGAGTAACAAGATGTAGCTTTTCCCTTTTTATTCAGGTCCTAATGTGTATCGGCTTCTAAATATATCAGAGATTCGGTAATTTAGTTAGTTCGGTTAACTGGTTTATATTTATTCTTATATACTCCTAAAGGTCTTATTGGTTTGATGATATAGCAGAACGTTTATGATAATATTGTATCAAGTTCTGGAGACTTTCAATTGCACAAAGATCAGTTGATCCACAAAACAAATTAATGTTTTACAAGTACAAGAATTGTATGTAATGTTCTTTTTTTCTTTTCTGTTATGTTATTTATAAAACCCAATAAAGACGAATATATCAACAACAACAACAACAAAAACAGCGAACAATGAAACAATATAAAGACATACATAAGCCCCTCCCCACAGTGCTCCACCAATAACATGTTAACCTATTAGCATATCAATCAACTTACTAGTCAACATTAACCATAAGCTAACAAAGTAATGTGCCAATCAAATTTCATTATAAAAGCTAAAAGTACCACCTAGTCATATTTAAATGTGTGCAACTACCAAATATATATATACACACATGTATGTACAGACCGTATGTAAGTGCGTGACTAAATGTATACCTGCATGGCCTTAGCATAAGCTCATACTCTGCTTAATGTGAACAAAAGCCAGGGAAAAGGATTGAATAAGGGACTTACTAATTCATCCGTGTATTAATCAATACATTTATCAAGACCCAGTGTGTGATAGTGCGCAACTTTGTATATCTATATGAACAAATACCAAATTGGCTGGTGAGTGACACCAGTGTAACAATATGGATGCACTTCTGGGTTACTAACAGGAACAACATACAGTCTGTAAAGAAACCTTGTATTTGATATTTGTTCATATAGATATACAAAGTTGCGCACTACACAATGGCACTGTCCACAACTGCACTGTCCAAAAGGTGAAGTGAAAGTGATTAATGATCGCTGGTGCTTGCTTAGAATCTCACCTCCATATGCTAGGTTAAAAGTAAATTGGACAAGTCTGACTTGCTGTTCATCACATCAATCATTTAGTAATGCTCTGTCATGACTGGACAGGGGAAGTTGTACATGTGAATGGTCAGACCTCCTGTACGTCACTGCAAACAAATGAACTGATTTGTCAGACAATCTCAGCTCCTTCCCCCTTTCCAGTACTCTTTGCCCCTTTTTTTGGTGCCTATAGTGCCAAATGAATGGAATACTACTAACAAGCATGAAAAGTTTTGTTACATTGCCCATCCCCAGTCCGCTTGTCTAGTCGTTATGTGGACAAAGGGAAGAATGGGTCAAAATTAGGACATACGTATTTTTCTGAAGCTGAATACACTTGTCTCTTGTTTTTTCTTTCTTTGTTTTGATGAAACATAACAGTTTGATGTAAAAAACAAAAGAGAAAAAGCATGTGCTAATTAATAGACATGTGCGGTTCGTTTCGGATTAATTCGGAAATTCGGTAAATTCGGTAAATTCGGAGATTCGGATCGATTCGGATTTCCGAATTAAAATACTTCCGAATCTACCGAATGAATCCGAAATAGCTGCCGTATCTCCGAATAAATCCGAATTAGCTCGTTAAGATTCGGCATTTCCCCATAGGAAACAATGGGAGTTTCGGCTGAAAAAAAACTAACACCGCAGCCCCATTGTTTCCTATGGGGAAACACTAAGTCTGCACCTAACACCCTAACATGTACCCCGAGTCTCTAAACACCCCTAATCTAACACTTATTAACCCCTAATCTGCTGCCTCCGCTATCGCTGACACCTGCATTATTTTATTAACCCCTAATCTGCCGACCGAATATCGCCGCCACCTACATTATAACTATTAACCCCTAATCTGCTGTCCCTAACACCGCCGACCCCTACATTATAGTTATTAACCCCTAATCTGCCCCCCCCCAACGTCGCCGCAATCTAACTACAACTATTAACCCCTAATCTGCCGACCCGATATCGCCGCCGCCTACATTATAGCTATTAACCCCTAATCTGCTGTCCCTAACACCGCCGACCCCTACATTATAGTTATTAACCCCTAATCTGCCCCCCCAACGTCGCCGCAATCTAACTACAAGTATTAACCCCTAATCTGCCGACCCGATATCGCCGCCGCCTACATTATAGCTATTAACCCCTAATCTGCTGTCCCTAACATCGCCGACCCCTACATTATAGTTATTAACCCCTAATCTGCCCCCCCCAACGTCGCCGCAATCCTAACTACAAGTATTAACCCCTAATCTGCCGACCTGATATCGCCGCAACCTAAAATTATAACTATTAACCCCTAATCTGCTGTCCCTAACACCGCCGACCCCTACATTATAGTTATTAACCCCTAATCTGCCTCCCCCCAACGTCGCCACAATCTAACTACAAGTATTAACCCCTAATCTGCCGACCGCAAATCGCCGCCACTATAATAAATGTATTAACCCCTAAACCGCCGCACTCCCGCCTCGCAAACACTATAATACATTTTATTAACCCCTAATCTGCCCTCCCTAACATCGCCGCCACCTACCTACAATTATTAACCCCTAATCTCCCGCCCCCATCGTCGCCGCTACTATAATAAGGTTATTAACCCCTAAACCTAAATCTAACCCTAACACTAACACCCCCTAACTTAAATATAATTTAAATAAAACGAAATAAGTTTACTATAGTTAAATAAATGAATCCTATTTAAAACTAAAGACTTACCTGTAAAATAAACCCTAAGATAGCTGCAATATAACTAATAGTTACATTGTAGCTATTTTAGCATTTATTTTTATTTTACAGGCAACTTTGTATTTATTTTAACTAGGTACAATAGTTATTAAATAGTTAATAACTATTTAATAACTACCTAGCTAAAATAAATACAAATTTACCTGTAAAATAAATCCTAACCTAAGTTACACTAACACCTAACACTACACTATCATTAAATTAACTAAATAAATGATTCCTATTTAAAACTAAATACTTACCTGTAAAATAAACCCTAAGATAGCTGCAATATAACTAATAGTTACATTGTAGCTATTTTAGCATTTATATTTATTTTACAGGCAACTTTGTATTTATTTTAACTAGGTACAAAAGCTATTAAATAGTTATTGACTAATTAATAGCTACCTAGTTAAAATAATTACAAAATTACCTGTAAAATAAATCCTAACCTAAGTTACAATTAAACCTAACACTACACTGTCATTAAATAAATTAACTACAAGTACCTACAATTATCTACAATTAAATAAACTAAAGTACAAAACCCCCCCACTAAATTACAAAAAAAAACAAACACTAAATTACAAAAAATAAAAAAATATTACAAGAATTTTAAACTAATTACACCTAATCTAAGCCCCCTAATAAAATAACAAAGCCCCCCAAAATAAAAAAAAATGCCCTACCCTATACTAAATTACAAAAGTTAACAGCTCTATTACCTTACCAGCCCTGAACAGGGCCCTTTGCGGGGCATGCCCCAAAGAAAACAGCTCTTTTGCCTGTAAAAAAAAAACACAATCCCCCCCCACATTACAACCCACCACCCACATACCCCTACTCTAACCCAAACCCCCCTTAAATAAACCTAACACTACCCCCCTGAAGATCTCCCTACCTTGAGTCGTGTTCACCCAGCTGGGACGAAGTCTTCATCCGATGGGGCAGAAGAGGACATCCAGACCGGCAGAAGTCTTCATCCAAGCGGGGCAAGAAGAGGTCTTCCATCCATCATACAAGTACCAAAATACAAACAAACACTAAATTACCAAAAATAATAAAATATTACAATAATTTTAAACTAATTACACCTAATCTAAGCCCCCTACTAGCTATTAATATAGCTTCAATATAACTAATAGTTACATTGTAGCTATTTTAGGATTTATATGTATTTTACAGGCAACTTTGTATTTATTTTAACTAGGTACAATAGTTATTAAATAGTTAATAACTATTTAATAACTACCTAGCTAAAATAAATACAAATTTACCTGTAAAATAAATCATAACCTAAGTTACAATTACACCTAACACTACACTATCATTAAATTAACTAAATAAATGAATCCTATATAAAACTAAAGACTTACCTGTAAAATAAACCCTAATATAGCTGCAATATAACTAATAGTTACATTGTAGCTATTTTAGCATTTATATTTATTGTACAGGCAACTTTGTATTCATTTTAACTAGGTTCAATAGCTATTAAATAGATATTTACTGTTTAATAGCTACCTAGTTAAAATAATTACAAAATTACCTGTAAAATAAATCCTAACCTAAGTTACAATTAAACCTAACACTACACTATCATTAAATAAATTAACTACAAGTACCTACAATTAAATACAATTAAAAAAACTAAACTAAAGTACAAACCCCCGCCCACTAAATTACAAAAAATAAAAAAAATATTACAAGAATTTTAAACTAATTACACCTAATCTAAGCCCCCTAATAAAATAACAAAGCCCCCCAAAATAAAAAAAATGCCCTAACCTATACTAAATTACAAAAGTTAACAGCTCTATTACCTTACCAGCCCTGAACAGGGCCCTTTGCGGGGCATGCCCCAAAGAAAACAGCTCTTTTGCCTGTAAAAAAAAAACACAATACCCCCCCCCCACATTACAACCCACCACCCACATACCCCTACTCTAACCCAAACCCCCCTTAAATAAACCTAACACTACCCCCCTGAAGATCTCCCTACCTTGAGTCGTGTTCACCCAGCCGGGCCGAAGTCTTCATCCGATGGGGCAGAAGAGGACATCCAGACCGGCAGAAGTCTTCATCCAAGCGGGGCAAGAAGAGGTCTTCCATCCATCAGAAAAGTACAAAAAAACAAACAAACACTAAATTAGCAAAAATAATAAAATATTACAATAATTTTAAACTAATTACACCTAATCTAAGCCCCCTACTAGCTATTAATATAGCTACAATATAACTAATAGTTACATTGTAGCTATTTTAGGATTTATATTTATTTTACAGGCAACTTTGTATTTATTTTAACTAGGTACAATAGCTATTAAATAGTTAATAACTACCTAGCTAAAATAAATACAAATTTACCTGTAAAATAAACCCTAACCTAAGTTACAATTACACCTAACACTACACTGTCATTAAATTAACTAAATAAATTAATCCTATATAAAACTAAATACTTACCTGTAAAATAAACCCTAATATAGCTACAATATAACTAATAGTTACATTGTAGCTATTTTAGCATTTATATTTATTTTACAGGCAACTTTGTATTTATTTTAACTAGGTACAATAGCTATTACATAGTTATTGACTAATTAATAGCTACCTAGTTAAAATAATTACAAAATTACCTGTAAAATAAATCCTAACCTAAGTTACTATTAAACCTAACACTACACTATCATTAAATAAATTAACTACAAGTACCTACAATTAAATACAATGAAATAAACTAAACTAAAGTACAAAAAAAACAAACACTAAATTACAAAAAATAAAAAAAATTACAAGAATTTTAAACTAATTACACCTAATCTAAGCCCCCTAATAAAATAACAAAGCCCCCCAAAATAAAAAAATGCCCTACCCTATACTAAATTACAAAAGTAATCAGCTCTATTACCTTACCAGCCCTGAACAGGGCCTTTTGCGGGGCATGCCCCAAAGAAAACAGCTCTTTTGCCTGTAAAAAAAAACACAATACCCCCCCCCCACATTACAACCCACCACCCACATACCCCTACTCTAACCCAAACCCCCCTTAAATAAACCTAACACTACCCCCCTGAAGATCTCTCTACCGTGTCTTCACCCAGCGGGCCGAAGTCTTCATCCGATCGGGCAGAAGAGGACATCCAGACCGGCAGAAGTCTTCATCCAAGCGGGGCAAGAAGAGGTCTTCCATCCATCAGAAGTCTTGATCCAGGCGGCATCTTCTCTGTTCATCCATCCGGAGCGGAGCGGCAGCATCCTGAAGACATCCCACGCAGAGCATCCTCTTCTTTCTTGATCCGACGACTAGGTGACTGTACCTTTAAGTGACGTCATCCAAGATGGCGTCCCTTGAATTCCGATTGGCTGAAAGGATTCTATCAGCCAATCGGAATTAAGGTAGGAAAAATCTGATCAGCCAATCAGATTTTTCCTACCTTAATTCCGATTGGCTGATAGAATCCTATCAGCCAATCGGAATTCAAGGGACGCCATCTTGGATGACGTCACTTAAAGGTACAGTCACCTAGTCGTCGGATCAAGAAAGAAGAGGATGCTCTGCGTGGGATGTCTTCAGGATGCTGCCGCTCCGCTCCGGATGGATGAACAGAGAAGATGCCGCCTGGATCAAGACTTCTGATGGATGGAAGACCTCTTCTTGCCCCGCTTGGATGAAGACTTCTGCCGGTCTGGATGTCCTCTTCTGCCCGATCGGATGAAGACTTTGGCCCGCTGGGTGAAGACAGGGTAGAGAGATCTTCAGGGGGGTAGTGTTAGGTTTATTTAAGGGGGGTTTGGGTTAGAGTAGGGGTATGTGGGTGGTGGGTTGTAATGTGGGGGGGGGGTATTGTGTTTTTTTTTTACAGGCAAAAGAGCTGTTTTCTTTGGGGCATGCCCCCGCAAAAGGCCCTTTTAAGGGCTGGTAAGGTAATAGAGCTGATTACTTTTGTAATTTAGTATAGGGTAGGGCATTTTTTTATTTTGGGGGGCTTTGTTATTTTATTAGGGGGCTTAGATTAGGTGTAATTAGTTTAAAATTCTTGTAATTTTTTTTATTTTTTGTAATTTAGTGTTTGTTTTTTTTGTACTTTAGTTTAGTTTATTTCATTGTATTTAATTGTAGGTACTTGTAGTTAATTTATTTAATGATAGTGTAGTGTTAGGTTTAATAGTAACTTAGGTTAGGATTTATTTTACTGGTAATTTTGTAATTATTTTAACTAGGTAGCTATTAAACAGTAAATATCTATTTAATAGCTATTGTACCTAGTTAAAATAAATACAAAGTTGCCTGTAAAATAAATATAAATGCTAAAATAGCTACAATGTAACTATTAGTTATATTGTAGCTATATTAGGGTTTATTTTACAGGTAAGTATTTAGTTTTATATAGGATTAATTTATTTAGTTAATTTAATGACAGTGTAGTGTTAGGTGTAATTGTAACTTAGGTTAGGGTTTATTTTACAGGTAAATTTGTATTTATTTTAGCTAGGTAGTTATTAACTATTTAATAGCTATTGTACCTAGTTAAAATAAATACAAAGTTGCCTGTAAAATAAATATAAATCCTAAAATAGCTACAATGTAACTATTAGTTATATTGAAGCTATATTAATAGCTAGTAGGGGGCTTAGATTAGGTGTAATTAGTTTAAAATTATTGTAATATTTTATTATTTTTGCTAATTTAGTGTTTGTTTGTTTTTTTGTACTTTTCTGATGGATGGAAGACCTCTTCTTGCCCCGCTTGGATGAAGACTTCTGCCGGTCTGGATGTCCTCTTCTGCCCCATCGGATGAAGACTTCGGCCCGGCTGGGTGAACACGACTCAAGGTAGGGAGATCTTCAGGGGGGTAGTGTTAGGTTTATTTAAGGGGGGTTTGGGTTAGAGTAGGGGTATGTGGGTGGTGGGTTGTAATGTGGGGGGGGGATTGTGTTTTTTTTTTACAGGCAAAAGAGCTGTTTTCTTTGGGGCATGCCCCGCAAAGGGCCCTGTTCAGGGCTGGTAAGGTAATAGAGCTGTTAACTTTTGTAATTTAGTATAGGGTAGGGCATTTTTTTTATTTTGGGGGCTTTGTTATTTTATTAGGGGGCTTAGATTAGGTGTAATTAGTTTAAAATTCTTGTAATATTTTTTTATTTTTTGTAATTTAGTGTTTGTTTTTTTTTGTAATTTAGTGGGGGGGTTTTGTACTTTAGTTTATTTAATTGTAGATAATTGTAGGTACTTGTAGTTAATTTATTTAATGACAGTGTAGTGTTAGGTTTAATTGTAACTTAGGTTAGGATTTATTTTACAGGTAATTTTGTAATTATTTTAACTAGGTAGCTATTAAATAGTCAATATCTATTTAATAGCTATTGTACCTAGTTAAAATAAATACAAAGTTGCCTGTAAAATAAATATAAATGCTAAAATAGCTACAATGTAATTATTAGTTATATTGCAGCTATATTAGGGTTTATTTTACAGGTAAGTATTTTGTTTTAAATATGATTCATTTATTTAGTTAATTTAATGATAGTGTAGTGTTAGGTGTAATTGTAACTTAGGTTAGGATTTATTTTACAGGTAAATTTGTATTTATTTTAGCTAGGTAGTTATTAAATAGTTATTAACTATTTAATAACTATTGTACCTAGTTAAAATAAATACAAAGTTGCCTGTAAAATAAAAATAAATGCTAAAATAGCTACAATGTAACTATTAGTTATATTGCAGCTATCTTAGGGTTTATTTTACAGGTAAGTCTTTAGTTTTAAATAGGATTCATTTATTTAACTATAGTAAATTTATTTCGTTTTATTTAAATTATATTTAAGTTAGGGGGTGTTAGTGTTAGGGTTAGATTTAGGTTTAGGGGTTAATAACCTTATTATAGTAGCGGCGACGATGGGGGCGGGAGATTAGGGGTTAATAATTGTAGGTAGGTGGCGGCGATGTTAGGGAGGGCAGATTAGGGGTTAATAAAATGTATTATAGTGTTTGCGAGGCGGGAGTGCGGCGGTTTAGGGGTTAATACATTTATTATAGTGGCGGCGATTTGCGGTCGGCAGATTAGGGGTTAATACTTGTAGTTAGATTGTGGCGACGTTGGGGGGAGGCAGATTAGGGGTTAATAACTATAATGTAGGGGTCGGCGGTGTTAGGGACAGCAGATTAGGGGTTAATAGTTATAATGTAGGCGGCGGCGATATCGGGTCGGCAGATTAGGGGTTAATACTTGTAGTTAGATTGCGGCGACGTTGGGGGGGGCAGATTAGGGGTTAATAACTATAATGTAGGGGTCGGCGGTGTTAGGGACAGCAGATTAGGGGTTAATAGTTATAATGTAGGCGGCGGCGATATCGGGTCGGCAGATTAGGGGTTAATACTTGTAGTTAGATTGCGGCGACGTTGGGGGAGGCAGATTAGGGGTTAATAACTATAATGTAGGGGTCGGCGGTGTTAGGGACAGCAGATTAGGGGTTAATAGCTATAATGTAGGCGGCGGCGATATCGGGTCGGCAGATTAGGGGTTAATACTTGTAGTTAGATTGCGGCGACGTTGGGGGAGGCAGATTAGGGGTTAATAACTATAATGTAGGGGTCGGCGGTGTTAGGGACAGCAGATTAGGGGTTAATAGCTATAATGTAGGCGGCGGCGATATCCGATCGGCAGATTAGGGGTTAAATAATGTTATTATAGGGTTTGCGATGTGGGGGGGCCTCGGTTTAGTGGTTCATAGGTAGTTTATGGGTGTTAGTGACTTAGTGTACTAAATGGGTGTTAGTGTACTAAAAACATACCGAATTTCGGAACGGAATAGAACCGAATTCAGCCGAATCCGAATAAATCCGAAACGAATTTATTCGGATCCGAATAAATCCGAAACTAATTTATTCAAATTTTGCCGAATCAGATTCGATCCGAAACGAAATTCGAAAAGTCCGAATCGATCCGAACCGAAAACGAACCGAATTTTTTAGCGGTGCACATGTCTACTAATTAAAGGACTAGAAAGGTCAAAACTGAGATGTACACGGTTGCATTTACATTTTAAATAGAAGATTTTTTGCAATATATTTCCATTAGCAGAAATGTTTCTAGTAAAAGTTATTACTGTTTTTCAGCAGCATATGCCCATATCTGCATGGGACGACTCCTGGTGGCCCACAGCCCTCGTTTTTTTTGGTTATTTAAAACAGGACATATAGTCAATCAAATGGATAGAGATGGGATACCTCTGGCTGGCAGGCTTACGCGTTTCGGCAAAGCCGTAATCATAGCATACTATGCCAGCCACAGGTGTGCTTTATATACAAAATTGGAAACAACACCATTGGTTAAAAGGACATGTCATTAAAAACAACAATACGCCCAGAGAAATTTACATATAACCCCCTATATTCCGGAGGTGAAAGAACAGAATTGATACTTAATAACATTTTAAATCTATATCTATATAGGTATTTTTGGAACACATGAGGTTATGCACAGTAAATAAATCATCCATCATAGGCGATATATCAGTATTTATATTTACTACCCAAAGATCACAGTCACAGCTTATCACGTCATATCTATAGCCTACAGTAACGGCCTTCTGTTTAGATAAGCTATAAAGTTAATTATATAATATATAACTATTGGCTATCGTCACTAGGGCTAAAATAGTGTGAGTATAGTGGTCTTAAGATGTATTAGGCAATTGTGTTACAATAGTAAATTCAAAGAGACATTTAATGTCTAGGTTGCCCTTAGATGTCTTATTGCATGTTGGTACATCATAGAGGGTAGGGGGGGAGGGGGCTATGTTGGTTTTATGGGTAGGGGTAATGTGTTGTGGAGGGATGTTATTTAATGTTTTATGAAAGATCGGGGTAACATTATTCCCAATAGTTTATCAGGTCGAATTCTGAGTTCAGGCCTTTTGGTATTCTGGTATCCATTTTTAGGATCCACAGCATTTCTCTTTTAGATAGAGTTACTCCACGGTCACCCCCTCTTTTTGGTCTAGGAACCATATCTATTGGTTGCCATGAAAAGCAGGTAAAATCTTTCTTATGTACCTGTGCAAAATGATGCACCACAGGGGTAGTTGCTTTGCCTCTTCTAATGGTAGACAAATGCTCAATAATTCTTGTTCTAATGTCCCTAGTGGTGAGCCCGATGTACTGTTTTCCACATGCCGTGCAGGTTATACAGTAGATGACAAAAGTAGATGTGCAATTGAGACAGAAATTAATCTCGTAGGTTTTCCCTGTTGTAGTAGAGGTAAAGTGTTCTGACACAGTTAGATAATTGCATGCTCCACATCTTGAGCTTCCACATTTGTAGGAGCCTTTACAGCTAAGCCAGGCACTCCCCTGGGTAATAGTCTTTGGTAAGACTGTTGGGGACAATATATTGCCTAAGCTCTTGTTTCGTCTATATGAGCATCTAAGCCCTTCCTTGACACATTGTGTGAGTCTATCGTCTGCTATTAACATACCAAAATGGTATTTGACGATTCTGCATACTTCCTCATACTGTGCACTGTACTCAGTGACAAATGTAACTCCTTTTTGTGCCTTCCCATTTGCCTGGTTGGGTTTATCCCTTAACAAATCACGTCTGTCCATTTTATCCACCTCTCTTTGTGCCCTATTTATTATTTTTCTTGGATAGCCTGTCTGGGATAAACGTTTCCTCACTTCCATCATTTGGTTGGCACTCTCATTGGCTTCGGAACAATTCCGTTTGGCCCTTATGAGTTGCCCCTTGTCTATAGCATACGGCACATGTCTGGGGTGGCAGCTTTTTGCATGTAGTAGTGAGTTGCCTGATATAGGTTTTCTATATAGGCTTGTTTCGATCCGACCCTCAGGAGTCCCACTTAGTACCACATCCAAAAAGTTAATTTTGGTCCGTTGAATTTCATTTGTAAATTTTAGACCAATATCATTATCATTAAGTTTCCCTAGAAACTTTTCCAAATCATCAAGGCCGCCCTCCCAGATGAGGATTAGATCATCTATAAAGTGGCGGTAAAAGGTAATGCAACCACGGAGGGGGTTCTTATCTCCAAAGATGTGGGACAGCTCCCACCAACCCATAAATAGGTTGGCGTAAGAGGGGGCAAACTTGGCCCCCATAGCTGTCCCATATCTCTGGAGATAGAACACACCCTCAAATTCAAAAAAGTTGTGAGTTAACAAGAACTCAGCCACTTGCAATATATATTTCTGAAAACCTTCAGTAAGGGAGGACCAACTCCTAAGGAAGAATGACATAGCTTCCAATCCCTTTGAATGGGGAATGGAAGAATAAAGGGCTGTGACGTCTAAGGTGACCCACAGGTTATTCCCCTCTACCCATGCAACATCGTTCATTAGATTCATAAGGTGTTTGGTGTCCCTGAGATAGCTCGGGAGGGCTTCAACAAATGGATGTAAAATCATATCCAGCCATTGAGACAGACGTTCAAAGAGAGACCCTATACCACTCACTATAGGTCATCCTCTTACATCCGTGAGGGACTTATGCACCTTAGGTAGATGATGGAATACTGGAGTGACCGGATGTTCAACAAATATATATGACATAGTGTCCTGATCAATAAAGCCATTTTCCATTCAATCATCTAAAAGGTGCATAAGTTCCCTCTTGAACCGACTTGTGGGGTTCGTGGTCAAAACTGAATAACATTGTCTGTCATCCAGTTGGCGCATTGCTTCATTGACATATTGCGCCCTATTCATCACCACCACTGAACCACCCTTATCTGCATTTTTTATGACCAGATCATGGTTATTGGCCAGGGAGGACAGTGCTTCCCTCTCAAATTTATTCAAATTATTTGAGGTATTACGGCCAGCAGAGTCAGCTAGGAGCTTAAGATCACGCTCCACTCTTTTATAGAAATTTTCAATTATATTCCCCCTGCTTTGTATTGGGTAGAATTTTGAAGGAGGTTTTAAACTTTTTGCTTTGCTAATGCTTTGTATAGTTTCAATTCCCTCACTTTCTAGCATAAGAGTGTTTAGTGAAACTAAGTCACATGATTCAGGAAAGCTCAGATCAGTGTTCAGATTGGTGGTGACCCATTTGGTACCCTCCCCTTCACATTAGAACAAGAATTATTGAGCATTTGTCTACCATTAGAAGAGGCAAAGCAACTACCCCTGTGGTGCATCATTTTGCACAGGTACATAAGAAAGATTTTACCTGCTTTTCATGGCAACCAATAGATATGGTTCCTAGACCAAAAAGAGGGGGTGACCGTGGAGTAACTCTATCTAAAAGAGAAATGCTGTGGATCCTAAAAATGGATACCAGAATACCAAAAGGCCTGAACTCAGAATTCGACCTGATAAACTATTGGGAATAATGTTACCCCGATCTTTCATAAAACATTAAATAACATCCCTCCACAACACATTACCCCTACCCATAAAACCAACATAACCCCCTCCCCCCCCTACCCTCTATGATGTACCAACATGCAATAAGACATCTAAGGGCAACCTAGACATTAAATGTCTCTTTGAATTTACTATTGTAACACAATTGCCTAATACATCTTAAGACCACTATACTCACACTATTTTAGCCCTAGTGACGATAGCCAATAGTTATATATTATATAATTAACTTTAAAGCTTATCTAAACAGAAGGCCGTTACTGTAGGCTATAGATATGACGTGATAAGCTGTGACTGTGATCTTTGGGTAGTAAATATAAATACTGATATATCGCCTATGATGGATGATTTATTTACTGTGCATAACCTCATGTGTTCCAAAAATACCTATATAGATATAGATTTAAAATGTTATTAAGTATCAATTCTGTTCTTTCACCTCCGGAATATAGGGGGTTATATGTAAATTTCTCTGGGCGTATTGTTGTTTTTAATGACATGTCCTTTTAACCAATGGTGTTGTTTCCAATTTTGTATATAAAGCACACCTGTGGCTGGCATAGTATGCTATGATTACGGCTTTGCCGAAACGCGTAAGCCTGCCAGCCAGAGGTATCCCATCTCTATCCATTTGATTGACTATTTGTCCTGTTTTAAATAACCAAAATAAAGGTTATGTTTTATGTACGCTAGCGCTCTATGTATCTTATTTTGTGGTGAATTTCCTTGCCCTGAGAGCGCTAGTGTCCCTGCATTGCATGCTGCAAATTATCCCCAGAGCATACAATAACACTACTACGCTGAACGCTGAACACAGAACGCTGAAAAACCAGTGGAGCCCCAGTATTGGTCCGTACAAGAGGCGCAACGAAAGGCAGCCTGAGGATTGGAGGATTCCGAGTGGAAGCGTTTGATTGATGGCGTATGTGGTACCTGTCTAAGCTATCCGGTTGGAGGATCATCTGCTGTAATTTGGACACGCCCCCTGGTGGGCGGGGAAACACAGTGCCTCTGGAAAAGTGCCGGGTAGCGGTGGACGAGATACGGAGATACAGATCAATGTGGAGGTGCATATATTACCGGCTCTACTTATAAGGATCCTGCTGAAAGGTAGAAGTTTCCCCGGGTGGAAGTAAGCAGAGGTGAGACTGTATCTTTTGATTATCTCCACTGCATACAGATTTAGATTCTTATGTACACTTGCTCTGGGTACACCGTAACGCTAATTGCTGCGGTATATGAATGAAATAAGTTTCTTTGCATCATCTACCTTGTTTATATAACTGACCTGCTCATTTTGCTTTTGGTATTGTGGCCCACAGCCCTCGGTCACCCTCCAACCCCAACCGACCATGCAAAAAATCTAGGCTTCATCCTGGACTCTTCACTCTCCATGGACCGACAAATCAATGCCATCACCTCAACATGCTTCCACATTCTCCACCTGCTACGAAAAATCTTCAAGTGGATCCCTATCGAATTCAAGAAAACAGTCACCCACGCCCTCGTCAGCAGCCGGTTGGACTACAGCAACGCACTCTACACTGGCTCCACCATCAAACTCCAAAAGAGACCCCAACATATTCAGAACACCTCAGCCAGAATCATCCTCGACATCCCTTGCCAATGCCACATCACCGAACATCTAAGAAACCTTCACTAGCTACCCATCAACAAGAGAATCACTTTCAAGCTCCTTACCCACGCTTTCAAGGCCTTACACAACATTGGACCCGAATACATCAACCACTGCATAAATTTCTACACCCCTGCCAGACAACTCTGATCGGACGACCAAGCACTCGCAGTCATCCCCTGCATCAGCAAATCCACAGCGGGCAGACGATCCTTCTCCAACATGGCAGCAAAGACATGGAACACCCTCCCGCTGCACCTCAGACAATCCAGCTCCCTTACAAAGTTCAGAAAGGACCTCAAAACCTGGCTCTTCGACTGAACGCCCATCCCCTCCTCCCCCTCCTCCTATCCGCTTCCCTTAGAGCCTTGAGACCCTCATGGGTGATTAGTTGCGCTCTATAAGTACCCGATAGATAGATATGCTTTTAGGGCCTTGCTCCAGCATTCAAACAATACAACTTCTCAGAAAGTCAGCAGCGGCTTGTATGACACAATTTAAGTCGTTACTGATTAAATACACACTCGCCCCCCCCCTCCCCCACAAGCTCACTGAGCAGGTATGGTATTTAAAACCTGATGTTTTAGTAGTCACACGTAGCATATGTGCATATGCCACTGAGACATTACACATATACTAGAAGCTTTTTCGCTCATGGAACTATAATGCAAAAATGCTTCTTTTTAAAACTGAAATGTTCACATGCACATTTCAAATTTGACGTTTCTATTATTTTAATATTCAAGCCAGGAGAACCACTACACCAAAAAACCCGCAAAGAGATTTAATTATCATTGCAGTTCATTCCTTAAAGGGACATGATATTGAAAAAAACAAGTTGCTAGAATTAGGAGTAAAGTGAGTAAGCAAGAGGAGAGTGAAGGCAACCGTACTGCTTTGGAGGCATCTTTCTGGTGACAGCATCCGTCACTGTTGAACTTATTCTATGCGCCTACAGATTTAAATTTATTTTATAAAAAAAAACTCTAATAGCTTGTAAAGGGGCAGTGTGCTGTACAAAATGTTTGTCCATAATTTGTTATGGTATCCTCTGTTTGAAGAAATAGGGGATCCAAGGCAAACAGTCACCTGCCTATCACTGGAACAAGCAGCACAACTCTGCAAAAATCAGACAACACTCACCACATACACCCCATGCAAGCACTCACTCCTAGAACTCACTCACTAGCATGCACTCACCAGCCCTCACCCATAACTTTCACTCACCAACACTCACCAGCCCTCACCCATAGAACTCACTCACCAGTCCTCTCTCATAGCACTCACTCACTAGCACTCACTCACCAGCACTCACTAGCACTCACTCACTAGCCCTCACCCATAGTACTCACCCTTAGCACTTAGTCACCCATAACACTCATTCACCAGCCCTCACCCATAGCACTCACTCACTAGCACTCACCCCTAGCACTCACTCACCCCTAGCACTCACTCACCAACCTCACCCCTAGCACCCACTCACCAGCACACACCCAATAACACTCATCCCTAGCACCTACTCACCAGCACTCACCCATAGCACTCACAAACACTTACCCCAAGATCCCACTCACAACACTAGTACACAGTACCCCTTTCTCCCACACAACATCCACTCACCCACGACCCACCTATCAACTCCACAGAACCCACTCAACTTAGCATCACTCGCATCCCACACACTAACTCACAATCCATCATGCACAACATCAAATACTCATCTGAAACCCTTCTCAGCCTGATTAATACTGCCTCACCACAAACTACCACTACACAAACAATACTATGAAATGAACATCTTCTAAACACTAACTTGCAACTACCACAACACCTATCATGTTCCCTGCACGACACCAGATCAGCAGTCAAGTACAAACACGAAATCCATGACTTCATCACTCAATACAACACCGACATAGAGCTGGCTAAACACCTGACTGTAACACCATTCTAGCAGAACTAGTACCTGAGAACTACTCCATCCTGACAGAGCACAGAGTCGGACAAAGAGGAGGCGGCCTAGCAGTGATCTACAAATCACAACTCATCCTCACTAAACCAACCCTACAGAGCACACTGACATTCGTAGAAACACTTACACTGCAACTCCAAACAACACCCCAAAACACCTTCTACATATTACTATGTTACAGACCACCAGGGCCAAAGACACACTTCCTCACTCCCTTCATTAGATTTATCTCTACACACACCTTGAAAATCAAAAACCTCCTGTTACTTGGGGACTTAAACCTCTGGGCCAACTACTCCCAGAACCCCATCACCACCGCCTGCATCAGCAAACTGAAAGCATTAGGTCTGCAGCAACTAATAAGTGCTCCCACCCATATTTCTGGCCACACCCTTGACCTCATTTTCAAACAGAACATCAACACCAACACTCTGGACAATATGCCCCTGCCATGAACTGACCACCACACTATCAAATTCAAAATAACTTCTTACATCTTTTGCCAAAAAACAGCACACTCAACAACAATACACTGGAAAAGATCACTACACTCACAACTCTTCAAAACCACACTGTCTAAAAAAATTGCGGCACTGGCGCAAGTCCTCACAACTGAAGACACACTAAACTCTCTTAACACAGCACCACTACAGACAGCAGACACAATCACACCAATAAGCAGAGCACCCATCCGAAAAAATAATTCTGGCTGGTTCAACGACTCCCTTACATCACTGAAACAAGAACGAAGAAGAGCAGAAGCAGCCTGGAGAAGGAACCCAACCACAGACAACCACACAAACTACAAATCACTCACTACTAAATACCACAAAGCCATCTTCACAGCAAAAAAGAACACTTCTCAAACACCATCTCAAAAGCCATAAACCACCGCAAGCTCTTCAAACTAGTCACACAGACTATGAACCCTATCTGTCTTGAGCCACCAGCTCAAGACAGAAACACAAGAATTCTGCAATGAGTTATCTGATTTTTTCATTGACAAAATCACAAACATTCGAGAAGAAATTCAACAGTGCATAGCAAGCAACTCCGCCCAGTCACCGCAACAAGACAAAAACCACACAAATTCTCCACAATCACCAAGATTCACTCTGGTACCAATCACCATCAACACCACCAAAACCATAATCAGAAGCCTCCGAGACAGCACATCACCAAACGACATTATTCCCACAAAACTTCTGAAAGAATGCACCGACATCCTGGAACCCACCATAACACACCTCATAAACCTGTCATTCAAGGAAGGAATCGTGCCGATCTCCCTCAAGCAAGGCATAATCAACCCCCTCCTAAAGAAGCCTAACCTTGACCCCAAAAACTCAAACAACTGCAGACCTGTCACAAGCCTCAACACCCTCTCCAAGATTATCGAGAAAGCAGTAGTACAACAGCTACAGCCCCATCTGGACACCCATGAACTCCTGGATCCATTACAATCTGATTTCCACCCTGGCCACAGGACTGAAACAGCGCTTTTCAAGATCTAGGATGATGCTCTCAAAGCAGCAGATGTAGGAGAATTGTGCCTCCTGGTGCAGAATTGGACCTACCCTTGTTTGCATCCTTCCTAGAGAAAAGATCCCAGAAAGTGAAACTAGGCACCTTCATGTCAGAAGCACGTAAAATCACATGTGGAGTCCCTCAAGGATAACCACTGTTGCCCGTGCTTTTTAATATCTACTTCTGCCCACTCCTCAAAATCATCAGCAACCAGAACCTGCTTTATTACTCCTACGTTGATGACACTCAACTCTACCTGTGCATCACCAACAAGAAAGACCAATACCATGCCCTGGAAAACTGCCTCTCATTGATCGATGAGTAGATAATTGAGAGCTTACTCAAACTCAATGGATCCAAAACAGAACTCCTCTTCCTCCACGCAAACCAAAACAAATACCAAAGCATAACATCCAATCCACCTACCATCCTCATACAAACCATCACCCCCAGCGCCAAAGCCAAAAGTCTTGAAGACATCTTTGACTCAGACATGACAATGGTCACACAAATAGGATCAGTAGTCGGTGAATATCACCACCTTCTTCACCTACTACGTCGACTAATCCCCTTCATACCCTAAGGAGACACTGCAGCTGTAGTTGGAACAATCATCAACTCCAAACTTGACTATGCAAACTCCATCTACTTAGGACTCCCCAAATACCAAGGGGCCCATTTATCAAGCTCCGTATGGAGCTTGAGGGCCCGTGTTTCTGGCGAGCCTTCAGACTCGCCAGAAACACAAGTTATGGAGCAGCGGTCTAAAGACCGCTGCTCCATAACCTGTCCGTCTGCTCTGAGGAGGCGTACAGACATTGCCGCAATTCAACCCGATCAAATACGATCAGGATGATTGACACCCCCCTACAGGGGGCAGCGTTGCTCCAGCAGTTCACAAGAGCTGCTGGTGCAATGCTGAATGCGGAGAGCGTATTGCTCTCTGTATTCAGCGAGGTCTGTCGGACAAGATCTGCAATGTCGGATCATGTCTGACAGGCCTTTCATAAATAGGCCCCCAAATCTAGCGACTGCAAGTCGTCCAGAATACAGCCACCAAACTGGTAACTGGGAAAAAACCCTGGGAATTGATCGCCCAGTCCCTGAAGACACTTCATTGGCTACCCATGAAGGATTGTGTTACATTCAAGACCCTCTGCCTCATCCACAAATGTACACAAGGAAAAGCCCCAAAATACCTCTGCGACAAAATAAAGCACTAAACCCCTAGTCGTCCTCTCTGGTCAGCCAACAAGAACCTCCTCCAGATACCCAAGACCCACTAAAATCAAAATGCGAATGAAGATTCACAGTCCAAGGACCCAGGCTATGGAATGTGCTACCTGCAGACATTCGCTCAGATGAAAACCATCTAGCCTTCAGGAAGAAGCTCAAGACCCACCTTTTCTGAAGGCTCAGGCCGCTTCTGGCTGAAAAGTGCCTTGAGGCGATTTAGTTTGCAGTTCAGCGTTATACAAGTTACTCATTCATTCATAATTTGTTAATTGTTATACCAGCTGCAGATTATAAAACATATGAGAAATTGTTCATTTAGGTTTATTTTTGTATGTGAAATATTTTACTCTTTGACACCAAAACCCATAAAGGGCCAGATTAATAGTGGCACACTAACAGTTGGGCAGTAGGGATATCAGGTTTTTAATGGCTCTTTACGTGCATCGGAAGTAGCACACATATTACAAGTTGGAAGAAAACGATTGCATGAGTACAATTGAATTTAATGCACGTTGGGATAGAGCGACCTCAGAGCTCTGGCTAACTGTTTTGCTCTCATAAAAACTGTCACAAAACACATCAAAAATACATTTAAAAATACAAATTATTATTAATTTTTTTTTAATAAGGGCTGTTAAGATATGAGGTCTCAGGTGTTCAAAAAAAGGCTGCAAAGGACTTTAACATAGAGATAAATACGTATACATGTCTAACGATATATATTTATGTATATATATATATGTGTGTGTGTGTACAGATTTATTTATCTATTTATATGTGTATATATGTATTTACAGACATATATATACATATATACACAAAAATACATATGTATACATATATAGGGGGCAAATTATCAAGCTCTGAATGGAGCTTGATGTTCTAGTTTCTGCGCGAGCCTTCAGGCTCGCCGGAAACAACAGTTATGAAGCCGAAGTCTAAAGACTGTTTCTACATAACTGATCTGCTGCATCTGAGGCTGCGGTCTGCAATCCGCCCGATCCTATACTATTGGGCTGATTGACACCCCCTGCTAGAGGCCGATTGGCCGTGAATCTGCAGGGGGCGGCATTGCACAAGCAGTTCACTAGAACTGCTTGTGCAAT
Source organism: Bombina bombina (assembly GCF_027579735.1). NCBI lineage: Eukaryota > Metazoa > Chordata > Amphibia > Anura > Bombinatoridae > Bombina > Bombina bombina. Next base: position 317,809,067 of record NC_069506.1, read on the forward strand.
GTTAAATGCTGACAGCATTTGCTGTCTGCATTCAGCAATGGCTGTCGGACATGATACCTACAGCGTATCATGTCGGACAGACATTGATAAATCGGCCCATAGACATATATAAGTGCATTGGAGCCTTTTACTGTCAAGTAAATGAATACATGAAAGAACATATATATGCAATAATCATATTTAATAAAGTGTTTAACTATGTATTTACTGTAAATATTTCACAATTTCAAATGTTCTGCAAATAGCATAGTATTTATAAATAGATATTCCTATATGTGTCTGTATATATCTATACCTATATATAATCATATATATACTGTATATAGATATAGATATATATTGTACCAAAAAAATCATATATTTTCATGTCAGATTAGTGCTTTTGAGAAAATCTGATCAGGTTTGCGCGTGAGTAGGGAGTTTGTTTTTTTTACTACTTTTCTTGCTGAATTGAATACGTTAACGCAGTCTTGATATTGTAAGTTCAACTTTTTACTTCCAACTTGTAATACAAGCGCTAACCGACGTGCGCAAAAAACTTACTTCTAGTGGAATTAGCACACAAGCGGGATCGATAAATAGTGCTCCACTCTTAATCTTGCCCACATTGGTCTGAGCTTGCACAGTGAGCGGACTTCCTTACTGTTAGTTCAAAGTCAAAATAATGTCTTTATATCTTATATATTCTTAATAGTGCTCTTTAATATGCATTTTGGATAGTTTAATTATTTTTTAAGTAGGGTAAAATGCTTCCAAACAAAACATTGCAATCCACCTTTTTTAAAAAAAGGTATTTGGTTGTAAAAATAAAAAGAAATCACATTTCCAACCTATAGCTGCATATATCTCATTGCTGATGGTATTTGAGAATTATATTTACTATTACTGGCTATAGTAAAGTTATTATGTAAAAAAAAATAGCCTTGATATAAAATCTGCAGTGTACAAGCAGGGGAGAAATAAAAGTCATGAATAGGATTATAATTCTGTGTTGGTACCGTCTATAGCAACACCTTAGTGACAAACATTACTGCAGCCAAACTCCAATGAATGAAAAGCATTATTTACTGAGCAATCAACGCTCAGTAAACAGGCCACAGGTTTGAGAATAAATATAATTGCATTAGCTGCTTTTACCAAATCACGCTCTGTCAGGCAACTGCTAACATACTCAGTATATTTATTACGCAGATTAGAAAAACTGAATTTTTTTGCTACTCAAGTCACCGTAAACTCATTTTCTGCAATATTGCACTAGAATTTGTGGAGTTTTATTAATTTATTTCTTTGGTTCTCATGCCCCTGAATGACTCTGCTTTAAGAAGAAAACGTTTGGTAAGACACATAATAATTTTTGTTTCTATAAAATTCTCAATACTATCAGGAAAGTCATAAAATTGTGTTTTTTATTCTCTTTTAGAATTAAATCAAAGATGTTTGTAACGGTTCTTTATGGAGGTAAGTAACTGTCTAATATTTACATTAAAAAAAAAAATAGGACCTTAAATACTGGATTGGACTTCAATGTGCGTTTCTATGAGATATGTGTATAATGCAGGCATCTGCTTCTTGTTTGGAGTTCTAATTTTTGTGGGTAGGTTATTTCTGATTGGAGTTATTTTAGGGGGGGTGTAGGGGGGCGGGCACATTATTTGGGTAAATTATAGTGGGTGGAATGGTCATGAGCTGGGATTTGGGTTAATTGTGGTTAGGGTTGAATTGCATTTAAAGTTAAATTAGTTGTGCTTAGGATGTTGGGGAGCTTGGGTTGTTAGTTTTGTTGGGTAGGTCCATGCAGTTAGTGATCACTTTTGCAGGATTTGGTTATCACCACCTTCCCTGGATTTCAGTCTGAGCTTAGGGGAAGTAGATATATTATATGTTTCACATAATAAAGGCACTAAATAGAAGGTACTTGCAGGGTAAAGGCAACTTCATCTGTTTATTAACCCCTTAACAACAAGAACATACCCTGTTTGTTTCGTGTCCTAAGAGTTTTTTCAGCTGTGTAACAGTGCAGGTTTTGCTACAGCACTATTTCTGCATCCCTCGCTGCTTATTTAACCCCTTAATATAAAAACAACATGCCTCACTGCTTATTTAACCCCTTAATATAAAAACAACATGCCTCACTGCTTATTTAACCCCTATATATAAAAACAACATGCCTCACTGCTTATTTAACCCCTTAATATAAAAACAACATGCCTCACTGCTTATTTAACCCCTTAATATAAAAACAACATGCCTCACTGCTTATTTAACCCCTATATATAAAAACAACATGCCTCACTGCTTATTTAACCCCTTAATATAAAAACAACATGCCTCACTGCTTTTTTAACCCCTATATATAAAAACAACATGCCTCACTGCTTATTTAACCCCTTAATATAAAAACAACATGCCTCACTGCTTATTTAACCCCTATATATAAAAACAACATGCCTCACTGCTTATTTAACCCCTTAATATAAAAACAACATGCCTCACTGCTTATTTAACCCCTATATATAAAAACAACATGCCTCACTGCTTATTTAACCCCTATATATAAAAACAACATGCCTTACTGCTTATTTAACCCCTTAATATAAAAACAACATGCCTCACTGCTTATTTAACCCCTATATATAAAAACAACATGCCTCACTGCTTATTTAACCCCTTAATATAAAAACAACATGCCTCACTGCTTATTTAACCCCTATATATAAAAACAACATGCCTCACTGCTTATTTAACCCCTTAATATAAAAACAACATGCCTCACTGCTTATTTAACCCCTATATATAAAAACAACATGCCTCACTGCTTATTTAACCCCTTAATATAAAAACAACATGCCTCACTGCTTATTTAACCCCTATATATAAAAACAACTTTCTTCACTGCTTATTTAACCCCTAAATGTAAAAAAGTTGTTGCCTCACTGCTTATTTAACCCCTAAATGTAAAAATGACATCACCTAACTTTTTTTTATCCCCTAAATGTAATAATGACATTGCCTCACTGCCTATTTAATCCTTAAATCTAAAAATGACATTGAGGCCTATCTATCAAGCCCCGAATGGAGCTTGAAGGGCCGTGTTTCTGGCGAGTCTTCAGGCTCGCCAGAAACACCAGTTATGAAGCAGTTATGAAGCCTCTGATAAGGCGGACAGACATCGCCGCAATTCAGCCCGATCGAGTACGATCGGGTTGATTGTCACCTCCCTGCTGGTGGCTGATTGGCCGCGAGTCTGCAGGGGGCGGCGTTGCACCAGCAGCTCACAAGAGCTGCTGGTGCAATGCTGAATACAGAGAGTGTATTGCTCTCCACATTCAGTGAGGTCTTGCGGACCTGATCTGCATTGTCGGATCAGGTCTGCAAGACCTTTGTTAAATTGGCCTCATTGCCTCACTGCCTGTTTAACCCCTAAATGTAAAAACAGTCAACGTGTAGGTTACATTTGACATTAAGGAGTTAACTGGATCTCAAAGACAGAAAAAAAGAAATAAATAACACTTTACCAAACTTTAAAAAGTTTCAGTGGACAGAAAACATCTTTCTCAAGAGTGATAAATAATCTCATAAAAGAGCTATCCACACTGTATTTGTCACCCCTTCCTGTAGTAATCTCTTAAAGATAACTATCCTAAAGGTCCCTTTACTTAAAGAGATCCCCTTATGATTCCATCAAACATGATACAATCTCACAGAAATGACACTTATGGGGGACAAATTATCAATGTGTGGGCAGAGATGATCCGATATAGTGTATCATGTCCGCCGCACATCAATAAATGCAGACAGCATACGCTGTCGGCATTTATCATTGCACCAGCATTTCTAGTGAAATGCTTGTTCAATGCCGCCCCTGCACATTCTTGGCTAATCAGCCACTATCGGTGGGGTGTCAATTAACCTTATCATATCCGATTGGGCTGATTGCTGTCCGACGCCGCATACACTGTCTGCATTTATCATTGCACAAGCATTTCCAGTGAAATGCTTGTTCAATGCCGCCCCTGCACATTCTTGGCTAATAGGCCATTAGCGGTGGGGTGTCAATTAACCCGATCGTATCCAATCGGGCTGATTGCTGTCCGACGCTGCATACACTGTCTGCATTTATCATTGCACAAGCAGTTATAAATAGGTCACTAGAGTGTGCAGCCAATGGCAGTGTGGAATATAACAGTGTTCTGCACTTCCACTTCTAACAGGAACTGAGAAACTTCCTAGAATGGAAAAAAAGAGGCGCCAATCGGGTGATAACGTTTGAACAAGCTGGCGTGACAGCAAACAGCAAACAGCAAAAGAACTACTCACAAGCGGAGCGGCACTGCAGGTGCCAGACACAGCAGACCGGGACCTGTCGCCCGGCAGACAAACACTCAGCTCGATTCTCAGGGCAATCACGAGGGATCCTTCCACCAATCCAAAGAGGGATTGTCTCCACACCTTCGTCCGGAAGACCAAACGACCAATCAGCGGTCAGCTGGAACACACACCTTCCACAGTGACGATACTCTGTTGGCGTTTTGGAAAAAACAGAGCGGCAAACAGCGCCGAAATATCCAAAATATCCAAAAGTGGGCTGGAAAGACTGGAAAATGACTCCAAAGGGGTATAAGAATAAAACTATTTATTTAAAAGTTTAAAACAATTGCAACGCGTTTCTCGGCTACGCAGAGCCGTTTCATCAGGCAATAAAGTGCATATGCATACCTGTAGTATATAAACCCCTCTGGACCAATCAAATTGCAGTTTTAAAAAACACTCCCCTATTGCTAGTGATCTCATATCCCCGATAAATAAAATACACGACTAAGGGTGTAAGAGATCACTAGCAATAGGGGAGTGTTTTTTAAAACTGCAATTTGATTGGTCCAGAGGGGTTTATATACTACAGGTATGCATATGCACTTTATTGCCTGATGAAAAGGCTCTGCGTAGCCGAGAAACGCGTTGCAATTGTTTTAAACTTTTAAATAAATAGTTTTATTCTTATACCCCTTTGGAGTCATTTTCCAGTCTTTCCAGCCTACGTTTGGATATTTTGGATATTTCGGCGCTGTTTGCCGCTCTGTTTTTTCCAAAACGCCAACAGAGTATCGTCACTGTGGAAGGTGTGTGTTCCAGCTGACCGCTGATTGGTCGTTTGGTCTTCCGGACGAAGGTGTGGAGACAATCCCTCTTTGGATTGGTGGAAGGATCCCTCGTGATTGCCCTGAGAATCGAGCTGAGTGTTTGTCTGCCGGGCGACAAATAGGTCCCGGTCTGCTGTGTCTGGCACCTGCAGTGCCGCTCCGCTTGTGAGTAGTTCTTTTGCTGTTTGCTGTCACGCCAGCTTGTTCAAATGTTATCACCCGATTGGCGCCTCTTTTTTTCCATTCTAGGAAGTTTCTCACTGTCTTCGTCGTAATTTTGGGAGAGCAGCCTGCATCATCATTTGTTCCAGTTAACCGTTTAGGACCCGGACTGTGTGACATATAGCGCACCTCCAGAGGTGGAATCGCCACCTCGTATTGAACTTTAACAGGAACTGAAAAGCTCTCTCAATTTCAGAATGGATTTACAGGAAAAGGGGACAAAATAAACAATGAAAGTATATTGCAGAGTTATATATATATATATATATATATATAATCATTTTATATTACCATCTCAAAGTGTTTAATGTCCCTTTAAAGTGAAGGTCAATATTGACGAATTAGTGCCCGGTTTTTAATAATCCTATTAAAAACAAGGGCACTTTAATTAATCAAAATTGACATTTCAAGCATTTTCTTCAAAATTGTACCTTTTAATCCTGAAAGCTGCTCCATCGATTCCCGCGGCCGTCGGAAGCCTCTGCTTACATCAGAAATGACGAATTTGGCTTCCTCCAATCATGGCGTTCCCCCGGGGGGATCATGGCCTGAGGGAACGCCGTGGTTGGATGAAGCCGGATTCTTCATTTTGGACCCAGGAAGAGGACTTGCAACAGGCGGAGGAAGCACTGCAGCGGCTCTCAGGAATAAAAGGTACGTTTTTGAAGAATTAAAGTGCTCTTGTTTTTAATAGGATTATTAAAAACTAGGCACTAATTTGTCAAAATTGACCTTCACTTTAAGGAATTTAGTTCAACTCTGTGACCCACCTGTTGTTTTTTTTTTTTAAATACTGTATATTGTTTTAACGTGCAGCTGGATTCTAATCATAGGACTTAAAGGGTAGTTTATATTTGTATAAATATTTTTTGCCATTTAATATATATATAATTCATTTGTATCATTTGTTACAGCAGCCCGTACACACCAACAATAAAGTACTGTCAGAACTCTGTTGTAACTCCTGAACAAGAGAGGAGACTTGTTTGGTCACATGGTTACTAAATGGGTATTGATCATGGAGATCAGTAGTTGTGGAACTGAAGCCTTATTCAGTGAGCTATATGACTGCTTGTATTTGTGTATTAAATCATCACCTTGTTTAATCCTGCGTTACACACCTTACACAGGTGCACAGCATTACCACTACCACCCTATAAATCCCAACAGCCAGAGGTAATCTGTGTTTACTTAAAGGGACACTGAACCCAAATTATTTATTTTGTGATTCAGATAGAGCATGCAATTTTAGGCAACTTTCTAATTTACTCCTATTATCAAATTTTCTTCATTCTCTTGGTATCTTTATTTTAAAAGCAAGAATGTAAGTTTAGATGCCGGCCCATTTTTTGGTGAACAACCTGGGTTGTTCTTGCTGATTGGTGGATAAATTCACCCACCAATAAACAAGTGATGTCCAGGGTTCTGAACCAAAAACTTAGATGCCTTCTTTTTCAACTAAAGATAACAAGGGAACGAAGAAAAAAAATGATATTAGGAGTAAATTAAAAACTTGCTTAAAATTGCTACTCTATCTGAATCACGAAATAATTTTTTTGGGTTTAGTGTCCCTTTAAGCCTGGTTTCTTAACAGCCGGGCCAGGGCCTAGTAATGAACCTTAACAGCCCTCCTGGTGAGCAAAGACCTGAAATGCCCCCTCTGTGAACTCTGACAGGCCTGCCACTCCACACATAAGAAATACCAGGCAGACCTGTCAGAGTGCCAGTGCACATGTAATGGCAGTTTAGAGGGAGAACAACATGGGAGAGGAGCAGATAGGACTTGACCTTGTCACCGCAGTTAAGTGATACCAGCCCACTGACACTGAAAAATATATTTTCTTCCCCAACATACACTAATGCATCATAATATATATATATATATATATATATATATATATATAGTACACTAATCTTCAGACCAACCCACCAAGTGCCAGCTGCCTGGGTGCAAAGATACAATACCAAATCAAACGATTGCACTCACAGGACTTTCACAAACCATGTGAAAAAGTTTATTGGAACGTTTTCGAGGATACAATCCCCTTCATCAGCATGCCATAGTGATTAAAATACACACCTTTGGGCGGCGTGTCCGGACAGCGGCCATGATAGATCACTTTCTCTGATGCTCTCAGCGTGACCAGAATGACAATTATCCAGTTTTTGATAAAATACACTTGGTCATCAGACGGAGGAAGCTATTCTGAAAAGACTGATACCCATTTTACATGATATATGATTGTTAGCCCAGTTCCGGACCTTCATAATCTTAGGAGGCGGCCTAGTAATTAGGGTTATTAACTTCTAGCATGGAGGAGCGGTGTCAGATTATACAGACGCTACTTCTACAACTTGAATCTAAAAATGAGGTCTATGTGACAGATCTTGCTGCAACCATACGTGGCACAAGCTGGAAAGTAACCATAAAGGTGACGCCATTGCAACAGCCATTAGAATCTAACTCTGGTATTACTTGCAAGTGCGCTCCAACTACCCGCAAAGGGTTGGATATCGTTGCAGCACTACATTACTCAACCAGCCCGCCTTCAGACAACGGCATAGCTTGAGTATGCAGTAAAGAACCTCTGAAATGCCTGGGCACAGAGCTTCATCACTTACCATTCTTTAGCCCATATTTTGAGAGAGATGGGAGTATGTATCTCTTGTGCTTGTCCCAGGATCAGGAGGGAGCGGCCGACTTCTGAGGCTTGGGTATGAGACATTCAGAGGCTAGTGTTGTGCGCTTTGCAGAGGAGGCTACGAAGCCCAGGATCCAGAGTGCCTACATAGTTCTACATTGGATGTGTTTAGACAAGTCCAATAGAGCAGACATCGCCCATGGAGGACTATTAAAGGGGACAGCTTTCAGAAAAGGCATAGGGTGAGCCCCGGTATGATACCCGGCCATGAGTAGGGGACTAACTACTATGCTCTTTTGCTAATGGGTGCAGCATGTTAAGTTTTTGTGGACATATCTAAGCCGAGCACAAGAGGAACTCAATTGGGTCACACATAGATCACTCTTTCTCCATTTTACATTGAGGTTCATTTAATATGCTTGCCTGTCTATCTTGCTATTTGGCTGTAGTTGGGTGTTAGTTATACCTTATATAATATCTTAGTGTCTGTAGCGCCCATTTTGTATATGACAGGAGAAGGCTCTTTGTTTGTTATCTAGGTTACATTATTATTATTTTATGTATTGATGTTATGTGTTAATTAGATGTTAATCCTCTGTGACCCATAACCTATCACTACTGCCATAGTTGAAGCGGATCCTATTAATATAGGTATTTATTTTCCGCATGTCTTAATAGTTTATAGAGGGTCCTAATTTCCTTTCCCTCCCTCAGCCGGCGAGGGTGGGAGGGATTCTAAATATTTGACTACAGCAACAATGTTTAGATCCAAGGGTCTCATTCATTCCATGGCATATAATCTCTGATAAAGAGCTACTGTCAGCTATATCTGCATCTTAACGTAACCAAGATAAGTATATTTGTTATAGTTGAGCCATACTATTGTATTAACGCCGCAGCGGAGATTTATAGCATAAGGCACAGTGATTTCCCATAGTAAATTAAAAAAGGTTGCAGGGTGATCTACACATTCCCTAATTGATGTCGCAGGCAGCTAGGGGCTCTTATGTACAATGCAGGAGTATATGCTGCATATTAGGTTTGCTATGTCCAAAGTATTTATCAGGTATATACAATCAAAGTTATAGGGCAAACACAGATCTTTAGTAATAATCTCAGACAAAGGCTAGCTTTCTATTGTTTACATCGCTACTAGCCTGCTTCACATAGGTACATGATAGCGCAACTGTAGGGCCTGATATCTGCATATGGAGTGGGAATATGATACCTGTGCAATCTCAAGTTTGATCTCACCTTGACCTATTAATATTACATTGCAACTTACTTTCCCCACTAATGCAATGCACCACATAGATAAACCTTTTATCTAAATATATACGTTCAACATTATGCATAGCCCTCTACTCCTATGGAAAAGCTGTATAAGATTGGAATGCTCCTCCAGGATTAGCCCATATGTGTCCTTACCACTAGCTAGTTACACTACAGTTATTTTTCTCACATCTGGTAAACCTCCTTTTCCCAGATAATAATCTTACTTACCCCACATTATATAATACCCCAAGTGGTGCTTACCCGCTGAATTTGCTCTGGTTAGACTTAAGTAAGAGTTTTGCTCATGCGACTATTATAATATCTCCTTCAGATATCCTATATTATATGGCCTATAACTGGCCAACCAATTGGTCGCTCACAGAAGCTTCTAAAAAATATAAAATGGAGGTTTCAATAGCTCAGCCTAGTATTTATTATGTTTTTCTTTTCCTATTTATCTGCTTATAATACGACTTATGAAAAATTGTCATTTATGTCATGTGATATTTGTTGTATGCTTTTTGGTTTACTGTAAAACCTCAATAAAAGATTATTTAAAAAATACACGCCTTTTATAGTGATCACAACACACACAATTTCCTACCTTCCTCTCATCCTAGTGGCGCCAAAAAATGTGTTGGAACGCAAGCTTATGTTCCACTGTCTCGTGTTACCAGAAGTACGTATACGTCCCAACCGGAAGTGTATCTATCAATAATATGCAGCGTGTCCAAATCGTAACTACATATAAATCAAACAAAAATGACTTATACTCAGGAGCGTGTCTAAGTAACCAAGTTAGAATCACACAATTTCAAAAAAATTGGTACAATGCCAAGTGTGGGCCACCTTAGTAGTTGCATTAGAAAAATGAGTGTGTAAGTCCCACTGCTGCCCCTTTATGTCATATAACACCAAACTGACACTATACATCGTACTACTTAATAAGTGATGTGCGTAACAAATATATAAACTCTTGATACCATATCGATAATGAAATATAACACTAAAAAACAGAAAACACTTTTGAAAGAAAAACAAACACAAAAAAATATAAATAAAAAATATATACATAAAGACTCTACGGCCTTTCGTCATGAATTTGACAACTTTGTCACTTTCAAATACATGGAATTATTTCTCTGACCTTATTGTAAGTATAGGGTACTCCAGCTACAGATCAAAATCAGGAGAGCTTGTGTACGGTTTTTACAATACCCAACGCTTTTTGTTAGAGGCTACATCTTATCAGCAATGTAGAAACAGATTCGGTATCTACTTGTATAACTGCTTCTACTGACTTGTATGTCATACAGTTGTAGACCTTTTGAAATCGTGTGATTTTTTTGAAATCGTGTGATTCTAATTTGGTTACTTAGACACGCTCCTGAGTATAAGTCAGTTGGTTTGTGCCGGTTGTAAGATCACCTTGTATAGGGTTTGACACGCGAATACATGGGGATGCATTTAGAGCGAGTAAGTAATACATACTGGTCACTTACATACATCTATTACTATCTCCCGTATACCCCTTATGACACTTTGCAAAAATGTTTTGCGCATTGACATGTGTGGGTGGTAACTATGGTTACTATACACACAAACAGGGGACACGCATAAGAAGCCGCATCTAGGGCTTTGTGCATCACTCTAAGATTAACACAAGTTATATATCACAATGTTATAATGTCTCTAAGATAAGGTTGTTATGACAAAGTGATTTACATTTTTGTTTGATTTATATGGAGTTACAATTTAGACACGCTACATATTATTGATAGATACACTTCCGGTTGTGACGTATACGTACTTCTGGTAACACGAGACAGTGGAACATAAGCTTGCGTTCCAACACATTTTTTGGCGCCACTAGGATGAGAGGAAGGTAGGACATGTTGTGTGTTGTGATCACTATAAAAGGTGTGTATTTTAATCACTATGGCATGCTGATGACGGGGATTGTATCCTCAAAAACGTTCCAATAAACTTTTTCACATGGTTTGTGAAAGTCCTGTGAGTGCAGTCGTTTGATTTGATATATATATATATACATTGTGTATACATGCACACATACTACAGGGCCCTGGACACGTCTGGCTAATATTTGCCGGGCCTTGAGGTCACTTGATTTGAGAACCACTGCTTTATAATGTTAGGGTTTGTGTCTGTTTCTAATCTCCTGGTATTTTGACCATTTTGCTTTGACCCTGAACTTTAAATCTCTCCCGCCTGCCCTGACCTTTCACCTGTCTAATATTTTTTAGTTTCTTATCCCTTCTGATACTCCATTTTGGACAGTTTATTCTTACAATTGTGCTCCCTATAGTAACTAAAAAAATGTTCTGACAAACAACTAACCGTACTAATAGAGTCTGAAAGAATAGCAGAATCCATTAATACTCAAGTTTAACAAATAACCACACTGATTAAAGCATAGTTGCCAACATTTCAAAAAAAATTCCAGGGACGCTTTGAAGCAGAGCAAGCAAGCAGGATACAGGGATATTGACAACCTACCTCTCAAAATGTGCTACCTCCCAACCTTTTAACTCTAGGCACAGGTTTAGTAAGTCTAAAAATGTACATACAATGATATAAACACATTCAATGCACACACTATATTATTTATGTGAAAAAACTACACTCAAACTGTACGGAAACATAAAAGTCATTACCAATTTTATTTTGCTTTGGTGGTGAACATTTTCTGAAAATACATAATATTTTGTGTGTCTTTATATAATCTCCATATTACAAGAACAGATGTTACTAATGTACTGAATATATGACTTGGGCATCTAAACTTATTCCACCTGATGAACTTCAAATGGAATGAAGTAACTTAGAAAAGGAAGACAAAATACATATAGTTTAGAAGTTTTCACACGACAAACACTAATAAATTGGAATGGGGTACACTGTGAGTTCATTTGTAATTACAATTTTCTTGAATGTAATTTTTTTTTTTTCTACATTTTTTCTAGATAATGAAGAGGCTCTTTTTAACATCAATTGCAAAGCTCGGCTACTTTTAGAGAGCATCAAAAACTGCTGTCACTGCGAAAATGAAGGTACAAAAGGAATTATTTCATTCCCATTAAATATTAAACTTCACCCCTCCGAGCAGAACTATATTACACATTTAAAAGTAAATACAAGTCAATTTCAGAGTGTATAATTTATATTTACTTCTATTACCAAATGCACTCCTTGGTCTCCTTTGTAAAGCATTAGCATTAGCTATATCAATGAGAGCATTCTGAGGAAGGCTCAAGAGTATGCAAGTATCTTGAGCACTCTATGGGGTCCATTTATCATTGTGCAGACGGACATGATCCGCTATAGCAAAACATGTTTGCCACACATCGATAAATGTCGACAGCATACGCTGTCGGCATTTATCATTGTACCAGCAGTTCTTGTGAACTGCTGGTGCAACGCCACCCCCTGCAGATTCGCAGCCAATCGGCTGCCAGCAGGGGGTGTCAATCAACCCGATCGTATTGGATCAGGTTGATTTCCGGTGATGTCTGTCCACGGCCTCAGAGCAGGCAGACAGGTTATGGAACAGCGGTCTTTAGACCACTGCTTCATAACTTGTGTTTCTGGCGAGCCTGAAGGATCGCCAGAAACATGGGGCATCAAGCTCCGTTCGGAGCTTGATAAATAGACCCCTGTGTATAACATTGTTACAACACATTCTTGCAAACACTACTGCCATCTGCTGGTGTGTGCGTATATGTTGTTTTTTCTTATACCTTGAAGCTTTCTTGAATATTGCATTTTATTGCTCCCTGATATTGTTTGATTTTATCATCAGCATTTAGGATCCTGTATTTTGTTTTCTTAAGTGCAATATGAAAAGTATATTTGATACAGAAGTATTGCCAATAAATGGCTAACCTACAGACAACATTAAATGAACTTTTGCTCATTGTATCCAGACTTTAATGATACACACACATATCATTTTTCAGGTGAAGTTGAGCTGGCTGATGAGACTGGACAGATCAAAAACTTACTAGAGAATCATCAGCGTTATGCTAACGAGCTTCTAAATGAGAGAGAGACCTGCATTCTGCTAGCTGCTACCAGTAAGTGCTTTGGTAGCTATAAAATATGCCAAAAGTCAATCATTATTTTTATGGCACAAGATAAAACACCATTAAATTAATTTAACATTGTAATCAACCAACAAACAAACCAAAAATATAATTAAAGGGATACTAAACCCACGTTTTCTTTCCTGATTCAGCTACAGCAGCAATTTTAAGCAACTTTCTGATTTACTCCTACTGTCACACTTTCTTTGTTCTCTTGCTTAAAGACTTCAAAGGTATATTCCATTTATTTAGAAAACAAATTATTTATCTTAAAAAAAAAAAGAAAAGATTTTCAATAGTGAACTTTGTAGAAATATAGTATTTTTTTTCTTTAAATGATTATAATGCAAATAACAGCAATGTCTGTAATAAATAAAGCTTATATCATCCAGCAACAGAACCTATAAGCAGTGCTACCTTTATAACAGGCTCCAATGTGACTCCTATAAATGGTGGGAACACTTTGACTCCATAATTTTGTGGAGTGATGCGCATAAGACATAGGTGTCAATTCCTGCAAAAACGTCCTTCTCATTCTCATACTCCTAATACTCTGTTTTCAGTTTACTGTGCCTTAAAATCTCAGTTATTTTCGTATTCATAGGTTTACCTTTCACAATAATGAATGTTTTATGTAATTTAACTTGCGAGAAAAAACAGTGAGAAGGGTGAAAATGTTTACAGAATTATGCTGAGATTTGAGAGACAATTTTCAGCCCATTATATACACACATACAGTTGTATGCAAAAGTTTAGGCACCCCTGACAATTTTCATGATTTTCATTTATAAATAATTAGATCAGCAATTTCATTTTGATCTATCAAATAACTGAAGGACACAGTATTTATTCAGTAGTAAAATGAGGTTTATTGGATTAACAGAAAATGTGCGCATAAATTTGGGCACCCTTGTCATTTTGTTGATTTGAAGACCTGTAACTACCTAGCACTGATTAATTGGAACACACAATTGGTTTGGTGAGCCCATTAAGACTTGAACTTCATAGACAAGTGCATCTAAACATGAGAAAAGGTATTTCAGGTGGCCAATTGCAAGTTGTTGTTCTCTTTGACTCTTCTCTGAAGAGTTGCAACATGGGGGCCTCAAAACAACTCTCAAATGACCTGAAAACAAAGATTGTTCAACATTATGGTTTAGGGGAAGGCTACAAAAAGATATTGCAGAGATTTAAGCTGTCAGTGTCCACTGTGAGGAACATAGTGAGGAAATGGAAGACCACAGGCACAGTTCTTGTTAAGGCCAGAAGTGTCAGGCCAAGTAAAATATCGGAGAGGCAAAGGCAAAGGATGGTGAGAACGGTCAAAAACAGCCCACAGATCACCTCCAAAGACCTACAACATCATATTGCTGCAGATGGTGTCACTGTGCATCGTTCAACAATTCAGCGCACTTTGCACAAGGATAAGCTGTATAGGAGAGTGATGCGGGAGAAGCCTTTTCTGCACACACGCCACAAACAGAGTCGCTTGATGTATACAAACGCACATTTGGACAAGCCAGCTTAATTTTGGAAGAAGGTGCTGTGAACTGATAAAACAAAGATTGAGTTATTTGGTCATAAAAAGGGGTATTATGCATGGCGACAAAAGAACACAGCGTTCCAAGACAAACACTTGCTACCCACAGTAAAATTTGGTGGATGTTAAATCATGCTCTGGGGCTGTGTGGTCAGTGCTGGTACTGGGAATCTTGTTAAAGTTGAGGGTCGCATGGATTCCACTCAATATCAGCAGATACTTGAGAATAATGTTGAGGAATCAGTCACAAAGTTGAAGTTACGCCGGGGCTGGATATTTCAACAAGACAACGACCCAAAACACTGCTCAAAATCTACTCTACTCTACTATTTCTGCTAAAGGAGGCTCTACTAAATATTGATGCAATATTTCTGTTGGGGTGCCCAAATTTATGCACCTGTCTAATTTCGTTTTGATACATATTGCACATTTTCTGTTAATCCAATAAACTTAATTTCACTACTGAAATATTACTGTGTCCTTCAGTTATTTGATAGATCAAAATGAAATTGCTGATCCAAACACCCAATTATTTATAAATAAAAATCATGGAAACTGTCAGGTGTGCCTAAACTTTTGCATATGATTGTATGTATGTTTGTGTTTATATGTGTATATATGTATCTAAATACATGTATACACATAAATACATCTGTACACACATATACAAATTTATATGCATATTTAGACATGTGTATGTATGTATGTATGTGTGTGTGTGTATATATATATATGTTAGAGCCCTTTTTCTGTCAAAAATCTTATACCATACATCGTTGAGCCCTTTTTATAATTGTTTATTGATTAGTGTTTATATGAGTGTAACGGTACTTTTAAATGTATTTATGTTGTGTTTTATGCAACTTTTTTAAGCTCACTACCCTTTTCGAGGTTCTTTAGTCATGCTAACCCGACGAGCGCAAATTTCCATTGCGCTCGAGCGAACGTCTTTACTTTCAACTTGAAAAGCATGCACTATTTCCAAAAAAAAACCTGAATAAAAAGAAATGTTGCTTGCGCGCAAAAGTTAGCGCACCACTTGTAATTTTGCACATAGCACAGAAATACATCTGTACACTCAAATATATATACATACATTATTATTATTATTATTATTATTATTAATTTATTTATAAAATGCCAACAGATTCTGCAGTGATGTCCATGGGTACAAGGATAAAAGTACAGTACAATACAATATAAGACACAGGACAAAATTAAACAAACAAATACAGGGGGAAATGATGGCCCTGTTCCCATGGGAACTTACAATCTAGGTGGGTATGAGGGTGACAAACAGGAGGTGGGGACTGCAACGGTGTTAATGATGTTAGAAGAGGGCAACTATTAGGCAAGTGGAATTCATTTGATTTGGTGATAGGCTTCCCTAAACAAAAAGGTCTTTAGGGAGTGTTTAGGGGAAAGTCTGACAGCTCAAGGAAGTGCATTCCAGATGGTTTGTTTCGCACGAGAGAAGTCCTGTAGTCTAGCATGGGAGGAGGTGATGGTAGAAGGAGCAGGTCACTGTTGGATTTTAGGGGGTGGGCTGGAGTATTTTAGATGATGAGTCAGAACAGGTAGGGGAACTGCGTTGGTAAGGGCTTTGTAGGTCAGGTGAAAATTTTGAATTTAATTCTGCAGTGAATTGGGAGTCAGTGAAGGGACTCGCAGAGAGGTGCAGCAGATACATAGCATTGGGAGAGGTGGATTAGTCTAGCAGAGGCATTGAAGTGAAGGGGGGAGAGGCAGGAGAGAGGAAGACCAGTTAGTATGTTATTACAGTAGTCAAGTCAAGAAAGGAGTGAGTGAGTGCAGGGGTGGATAGGTAGATCTCAGTACCATCAGCATAGTGGTGATAGTTGAAGCCATAACTACTGATAAGTTTACCCAGTGAGGAAGTATAAATAGAGAAGAGTAGAGGACCCAGAACAGAGCCTTGAGGTACTCCGACAGAGGCAGTGAAGAGGAGGAGTCGCCTGGAAATAAGACAGAAAAGGACCTATTAGAGAGATAAGAGTGGATCCAGAAGAGGGCAGTGTCACAGAGCCCAAGGGAGCTGAGAGTCCATAGGAGAAGGGGGTGGTCAACGGTGTCAAAGGCAGATGACAGGTCGAGTAAAATAAGTATAGAGTAGTGGCCGTTTTTTTTAGCAGAAAGAAGAATGTTAGTAACCTTGGTGAGGGCAGTCTCAGTTGAGTGTTGGGGACGGAAGCCAGATTGCAGGGGGTCAAGCAATGAGTTGAAGGACAGGAATTGGGTTAGATGATCGAAAACTAGTTTTTCCAGGACTTTTGAAGCTAGCGGAAGCAGTGATATGGAGCAGTAGTTTGCAGGAGAATTGGGTTAGGAGGATTTTTTGAGGATAGGGGTGACCTTTGCGTGTTTTAAGGAAGATGGGAATAAACCGGTAGTAAGGGATAGGTTGAATATGCGAGTAAGAGCTGGATTGAGGGTAGAAAACAGAGAAGGTATTATATGTAAAGGGATAGGGTCAAGTAGTCACAGGTTCTGTTCAAAAAGAGAAAAGAGAAGAGGCGCCAAATGGTGTGTATCGTTTTAAATTCAGTAGGCCATGCCCCCAGATAAAAACTACTTACAAAATTTCCAGCACTTGAGAAGTGCCACAAATGCCTTCTGAACTGTTAGCAGCCGTCCAGCTAGCTGAATTGTACCAGTACTGCTTCAATAATGTGCTGTGTGAGACAAAAAACACAAAAGTGCCACAATAGTGTGTATCAGTGTGATCACTTGTGAAAGCGCAATAATTGAAATGTACTCACAGGATATAGGGCACTTGAGAAGTGCCACAAAGACCTCCTGGACACTTGTCAGCTGTCCAGCTCACTGATTTCACCGATATCCTCTGGGTTCAATAGTTCAGGTCACTAAAGGGCTCCAATGAAGCACTCTACGATATACCTGCAGCTCAGTGTCCTGTTACTTGCATAAATGGCTGTCAGTATTAAATGCCAAAAATTGCCGTGCTACTTGTAATTGTAATATAAAAAGATATTTATTTAAAAACAATGTTACACTACGCGTTTCCCGGTTGCTAAGACCGCTTCCTCAGGTGTAAATACAAATACAAAGTAGCCAAATTTTATAGCCCATTGTCGGCGTCTATCCCGACCTAGGGCGCATGCGTGAGCAACTAAAACACCGTTAGCCAATCCATGTCTGTTTAAGAATTATCTGTGGTATAATAGGTTCCCACTTAGGGGCTTGGCCTGTGACGTTACCCACTATCATATGAGTGCAGTGATTGACACTAGGTGCCGATGTGCCACATCGATGGCCAACACCGGTAAACAAACACATCGTAAGTGTTTTTTACATATTGCAAAAATTATTAAAGGATCGCCCCATTAATTTCAGTACTTATTGTTTATGTTCAGATTGGATTAGAGAATGTTGACCACGCATTTACAAATCATAAAAACCTTAAAAAATACAAGCATTGCTTTATAATGCATATATCTCGACATCTAAATACATAAACTCGATAAAAAAGCCACTATATTTGAACAAAATTATTTTCAAACATAATTTCTCATGCATATAACTAAACTAAAACACAAATTCAGCATGTTCTGATTTTTCGGTTCCCAGTGGCTATAACATTAATCTAATTCCTTACAAAATCCTATAAATATTACGATAAAAATTATATAGTGATCATAATAAAAATTAAATTGATTTACCTAAAATGAATTAACATGAATGTCGATGAATGGTGGAATGTGATGGCTATTGATTATTAACCAAGCTCATGATAGCTATCATGATGCTAAATATTAAATTACGTGAATATATATGAAAATATAAAATAATAATATAAAATAATATAAAATGATATAAATTAATGGTGTTCTAATTAGTGAAATGTCTCATCAACAGATCTAATATAATCAATAATTCAAATGTGTATAACCTAAAAACTATTTGTTAAGCTATACCTCATACTAAAAGTATCTGAGTGTATTCATATACTATTTCATCTAGTGTGTCTGATGATGTTGTTGTCATTTGACAACAACCCCATCAACAGATGTGATGCATTTCTACATTTATGTGTCCTAAACCTTAATTAAAAGCGGCCATGTCTATATTCTCATTTAAGCCATATGGTTGCAGAGTCTTGAGTTTCCAGATCCAAAATGTCTCCCTCTGTCTTAGGTGGATTAGCCTATTTCTACCCCATTTGGGAGCAATGTGTTCTAAAGGAAAAATGCTGAATATGTCTGTTTGTCCATCATGACAGTTTAAACTATGTCTTGGGACACTATGATTAACAACCCCATTTTTTATGTTTCTATTATGTTCCCCCCACCTTTTCTTGAGGGGTCTTGAGGACCTACCAATATATTGAATTCCACATTGGCACTCAAGGAGATATCTCCTTGAGTGCCAATGTGGAATTCAATATATTGGTAGGTCCTCAAGACCCCTCAAGAAAAGGTGGGGGGAACATAATAGAAACATAAAAAATGGGGTTGTTAATCATAGTGTCCCAAGACATAGTTTAAACTGTCATGATGGACAAACAGACATATTCAGCATTTTTCCTTTAGAACACATTGCTCCCAAATGGGGTAGAAATAGGCTAATCCACCTAAGACAGAGGGAGACATTTTGGATCTGGAAACTCAAGACTCTGCAACCATATGGCTTAAATGAGAATATAGACATGGCCGCTTTTAATTAAGGTTTAGGACACATAAATGTAGAAATGCATCACATCTGTTGATGGGGTTGTTGTCAAATGACAACAACATCATCAGACACACTAGATGAAATAGTATATGAATACACTCAGATACTTTTAGTATGAGGTATAGCTTAACAAATAGTTTTTAGGTTATACACATTTGAATTATTGATTATATTAGATCTGTTGATGAGACATTTCACTAATTAGAACACCATTAATTTATATCATTTTATATTATTTTATATTATTATTTTATATTTTCATATATATTCACGTAATTTAATATTTAGCATCATGATAGCTATCATGAGCTTGGTTAATAATCAATAGCCATCACATTCCACCATTCATCGACATTCATGTTAATTCATTTTAGGTAAATCAATTTAATTTTTATTATGATCACTATATAATTTTTATCGTAATATTTATAGGATTTTGTAAGGAATTAGATTAATGTTATAGCCACTGGGAACCGAAAAATCAGAACATGCTGAATTTGTGTTTTAGTTTAGTTATATGCATGAGAAATTATGTTTGAAAATAATTTTGTTCAAATATAGTGGCTTTTTTATCGAGTTTATGTATTTAGATGTCGAGATATATGCATTATGAAGCAATGCTTGTATTTTTTAAGGTTTTTATGATTTGTAAATGCGTGGTCAACATTCTCTAATCCAATCTGAACATAAACAATAAGTACTGAAATTAATGGGGCGATCCTTTAATAATTTTTGCAATATGTAAAAAACACTTACGATGTGTTTGTTTACCGGTGTTGGCCATCGATGTGGCACATCGGCACCTAGTGTCAATCACTGCACTCATATGATAGTGGGTAACGTCACAGGCCAAGCCCCTAAGTGGGAACCTATTATACCACAGATAATTCTTAAACAGACATGGATTGGCTAACGGTGTTTTAGTTGCTCACGCATGCGCCCTAGGTCGGGATAGACGCCGACAATGGGCTATAAAATTTGGCTACTTTGTATTTGTATTTACACCTGAGGAAGCGGTCTTAGCAACCGGGAAACGCGTAGTGTAACATTGTTTTTAAATAAATATCTTTTTATATTACAATTACAAGTAGCACGGCAATTTTTGGCATTTAATACTGACAGCCATTTATGCAAGTAACAGGACACTGAGCTGCAGGTATATCGTAGAGTGCTTCATTGGAGCCCTTTTGTGACCTGAACTATTGAACCCAGAGGATATCGGTGAAATCAGTGAGCTGGACAGCTGACAAGTGTCCAGGAGGTCTTTGTGGCACTTCTCAAGTGCCCTATATCCTGTGAGTACATTTCAATTATTGCGCTTTCACAAGTGATCACACTGATACACACTATTGTGGCACTTTTGTGTTTTTTGTCTCACACAGCACATTATTGAAGCAGTACTGGTACAATTCAGCTAGCTGGACGGCTGCTAACAGTTCAGAAGGCATTTGTGGCACTTCTCAAGTGCTGGAAATTTTGTAAGTAGTTTTTATCTGGGGGCATGGCCTACTGAATTTAAAACGATACACACCATTTGGCGCCTCTTCTCTTTTCTCTTTTTGAACAGAACCTGTGATTGCCAACACCTATTTGGAATGAGTCTGCTGCCTGGAGATTTTAATACCTCTGAGAGTGTGGACTATCTAACTTATATTGACAGAGGGATAGTCATATCATTGTAGTATACTTTGATAAAATCGTTTGAGTCTAACAATTTATATTTATATATGTAGGTTGTTATTTTGCTTGTTACATCATACATTGTATTGTCAATATAAAAACAATAGTGACAAGTTATACATTTTATTGTAGCACATAGCACACCAATACTGGCAATTTAATAACAGCCAGTACATGAGGGCGCCTCTAATTTCACTTTAACATAGGGTCAAGTAGGAAGGTAGTGAGGTGTGAGGAAGATAATAGGGAACTCACTTCATTCTCAGTGGTTGGAGGAAGGTGCCGAGAGTGGTGATGGGGCGGGGTGACCGGGGGCAGAGATGGAAGGTTGCAGTCTTGTGTTGAGATATTACTTCAGATGGTAAGTGTTTTGTTGAAAAAGTAGTCTACCAGGTCTTGAGCACTAAAGGCAGATGAGGGGGGTGGTGCAGGTGGGTACAGGAGAGAGTTGAAAATGAAGAAGAGACATTTAGGGTTTGAGGAGTGAGTAGATATAAGAGAAGAGAAGTAGGTTTGCTTGGCGAAGGTAAAGGGCAAAAGATTATAACTAAAGAATTAACTTATAGTGGAGGAAATCTGGTTCAGAGGGTTTTGCGTATTTGTGGAGGAGCAAGGGTGTCAAGTGCAGAGGAGAGAGTATTGTTATTGTGGGTTGTAGCAAGGTCAGGCAAGATATCGTGGAAGTGTGGGGGAGGTGCTTTTGAATAAGGTTGCAAAGTTGGAGAGGATCCACAGTGTGCAGCTTTCTACTCGTGCAGGGGCAATGAGGAGAAGTAGGTTTAGCTTGTACATTAAGATTATAGGTGAGCAGATGGTGGTCTAAGATGGGAAATGGGCGACAGGTGACATCAGAAAGAGAGCAGAGGTGGGAGAATACCAGATCGATAGTGACCATCGCAGTGAGTAGGGAATAGGGTGGATTGTGAGAACCAAAGGATTTTGTGAGTGAGAGAAGTTTAGAGGCAGCTGGGGCAGATGAGTTATCAATGGGGATGTTGAGGTCCCCTAGGATTAGAGCAGGTGTATTTGTAGAGAGAAAGTTGGAAAGCCATATTTAGACATGTATGTTAGAGCACTTTTTTGTTTAACACCTTATACCATATATCTTTGAGCCCTTATAACTTTTTATAATGTTTTTTATCAGATAGTGTTTATATCAATGTAACTGTACTTTTAAATGTATTTGTTGTGTTTTAGGCATTAGTGTTTTTTTTTAAACTCACTACCCCTTCTGCAAGTTCCTCAGTCGCAATAACCTGACGAGCAATGCATTTACTTTGTAATACATAAATATATTTTGCATGAGGTTAATTTAAATATATGTATTTCTTTCCTATGACATGGAGAGTTCATGATGTCATTCCAATTACTAGTGGGGCATTCAACTCCTGGCCAGCAGGAGGAGGCAAAGAGCACCCCAGCAAAGCTGGTAAGTGTAACTGCTTTACCCATAACCCCCAGTCATTCTCTTTGCCTTTGTCAATGGAGGTTGAGCGAAGTTAGTGTCTGAAGAATTTAATCCTTTTATGGGTACTTTTCCCTGCAAGCAAGGATTGGGGTCTAGCTGTGTCCATGTCAATCTCTTGAGTAAGAGTAGTGGTGACTTTTAGCAGTTAAAAGGTGGCGAGGAAGTTCTTTACTTTACTTTTAACACTTTGCTACCCCTTTGTGGAAAGCCAGAGTTGGTTACTCTGTTCTTTCTTTTCCTACTTCTCCATGGCAGGGAGCGTAGTGCCTGCCACACCTTGAGGATCAGCATCTATTTTGCAGTGGGATCTAAGGTAAGTGCCTTTGCCTTCTAGGTAACGAAGGACAGCAGCCCTTATGGGGTTAATCCTCCTTCCAGATCTTTTTGTTGTTATCTAACAAACATAATAATCCTTCATTACTAAGAGGATTCATATGGGGACAATTTTATTGGCACATGATAATTTATCATGAGGTATGAGATTGGAGAGACAGAGTTCTCTCAATTGGCTCGGATGTGAGATCGTAAGGGACAACCTTTTTTATTATTTCTATGAGATAATGTGTGAGGCTGTTAGGTTGTTAGGACTTGTGAACAAGGTAATGCTTTTACTTGTAGCAGCCTGGCTCTTGTAAAGGGTAATGCCGTTTTTTGTTGTTGCAAGCAGTATATTTAAACTGGCGCCTTTTTTTCTCTGCGGAGAAATGTTGCACACTTTATTTCAAGTCCAGTCACGTGACACCCACACTTAAGGTTTAGTGGAACGGTGCCGTTGCAACCAAATTAAAACGCAGAAGTATTCAACTCTTCAAGTGAAGGCTGCATTTGGTGTCTACGGAAACAGATCGTATTTCTGAGCAGTCAAGACTCCATTCCTATTACTAGTGGGGTATTAACTTTGCCGGTAGGAACCTCAGGCAATCTGAGGTATTTTTGTTCTAAAAGTTACTTTCCTTATTTGATCTTTAATAAAATTTAAAGCATTTTATTTCTGTTTTTATTTTTCTTTCATTGCCTTTACTTGTGTTAATTGTTAGCTATGGACTTAGAGCAGGATCAGTCCAGCTCCATGGACACATGTTTACTTTGTTTAGAAGCCCAAATTGTTTTGCCTATGCAAGTTTGTTCTCCTTGATTATCTAAAACTTTAAAATTTAAAGAAAAATGACTCCCTTCTGAGCCTAATGTCGTTCAGGATAATGCTGTGCGTGACATGCCTCAGCTTTCTCCTCAAACGTCCCTTAATAGCCTTAATTGTTTCTCAAACTGGGCTTTCTGTATCCTCTCATCCACCTGGGGGTGTTTATTTACCTGAGGATTTTGCCGCTCAGGTTTCTTCTGCAGTAACAGCAGCTTTGTCAGCTTTCCCTTCATTGGGTAAGCGTAAGAGAATATCTAAACACTTGCCTGATGCTAAGGTTTCTGATTCTAGGACTGCATTAGCCACTCTTGCTCAGATGTCTGATGAGGAGAATACTTCAGTAGCTTCTGAAGGTGAGATCTCAGACTCTGACACTTTTGCAGAAAAATCTTCAGAATCTGAAGAAGTTAATTTTAGATTTAAACTTGAGCATCTCCGGTTTCTATTGAAGGAGGTTCTAGCTACTTTAGACGACTTTGCACCGACGTTTGCTGTCAACCCTGTGAAGTCTTCAAAGTTGAATAGAGTCTATGATTCTCCATCTTCTGAGGAGGTTTTTTCCTGTACCAAGGAAGATGTCTGAAATTATTTCTCAGGAGTGGGATAAACCAGGAGTTCCCCTTTCCCCTTCCCCTGTTTTTAAGAAGATGTTTCCTGTGGCTGACTCTATTTGTGACTCATGGCACACTGTTCCTAAAGTAGAAGGAGCTATTTCTACTCTTGTTAAGAGAACTACCATTCATATAGAGGATAGTTGCTCTTTTAAGGATCCAATAAGCAAGAAGCTAGAGGCTTACTTAAAAAAGATGTATGTCCATCAGGGGTTACAGTGGAAACCAGCAGCGAGTATTGCTATGGTTGCAGGAGCTGCATCTTATGAGTGTGATGCATTGTCTGATCTTATTACTGAGGAAACTACAGAAGAGGAGATCCAAGATAGTATCAAAGCTCTTAAATTGGCCAATATGCAGATATTTTGTCTGGGAGCTAAGATGTCTAGCTTCATGGTCCTAGCTCGCAGGGCTCTGCGGTTTAAAATCTTGGTCGGCGATGTCTCTTCTAAGGTCAAGCTTTTGGCTTTACCTTACAAAGGAAAGACTCTGTTTGGACCTGGTCTGGCAGAGATCATTTCAGATATTACAGGTGGAAAAGGATCTTTCCTACCTCAGGACAAGAAGAATAGACCTAGAGGTCGCCAGACTTCTAACTTTTGCTCCTTTCGTAACTTTAAGGGACAAAAGTCCTCCTCTTCCTCATCTAAACCAGATCAACCCAGCTCTTCTTGGAAATCCAACCAGCCCTGGAATAAGGGAAAACAAAACAAGAAGCCTTCTGCTGAATCTAAATCATCATGAAGGTTCCGCCCCGCGTCCAGTGTGGATAGGGTGGGGGGCAGGCTTTCTCTTTTTCCTGGATACACGATGTCCAAGACCATTGGGCGATGGACATAGTATCTCAGGACGGGATTCAAGTCTTGCCCTCCCAGGGGCAGATTTCTCCTGTCAAGACAATCAAACCAAATAAAGAAGGAAGCCTTCTTAAACTGTGTTAAAGACCTATTCTCTCTGGGAGTTAATGTTCCTGTCCCTCTAGCAGAACAGGGTCTAGGATTCTACTCAAATCTATTTGTGGTTCCCAAAAAGGAGGAAACTTTTCAACCCATTTTAGACCTCAAGTGTCTAAACAAATTCCTCAGGTTTCCGTCTTTCAAGATTCAAACTATTTGTTCCATTCTTCCTTTTTTTCAGGAAGGTCAGTTTATGACAACCATAGACCTGAAGGATGCATACCTTCATGTTCCCATTCAGAGAGAACACCATCAGTATCTGAGGTTTGCCTTTCTGGGCAAGCACTTCCAATTTGTGGCACTTCCATTTGGTCTGGCCATGGCTCCCAGAATATTCACAAAGGTTCTGGTGGCTCTTTTGGCTGTTATTAGATCCCAGGGAATTGCTGTAGCGCCTTATCTAGATGACATCTTGGTTTAGGCGTCATCTTTTCAACCAGCCCAATCTCATACAGAGATATGGTTGTTTTTTCTTTGTTCCCATTGGTGGAAAGTGAATTTGGAAAAGAGTTCTCTTGTTCCATCTACCAAAGTGTGTTTCCTAGGGACTGTAATAGATTCCCTGTCCATGAAGATTTTTCTGATGGAGGTCAGAAAAGACAAGATTATTGCTTCCTGCCTTTCTTTCCAGTCTGCCTTTCATCCATCTGTGGCCCAATGCATGGAGGTGATTGGACTGATGGTGGCATCCATGGACATCATTCCTTTTGCTCGGTTCCATCTACGACCGCTGCAGCTTTGTATGCTCTGTCAATGGAACAGAGATCATTCGGATTTAACTCAAAGAATAAATCTGGACCCTCTAACAAGAGACTCTCTCTTGTGGTGGATGTCACAGGAACATCTGTCTGTGATCTTGGGAGGAGTCTTCTCTTCCCATAAACATCTTGGAGTTAAGAGCTATCTTCAATGCCCTATTAGCTTATCCTCAGGATGTTCTGATAGATGCTCTAGCGGTTCCTTGGAGGTTTCCTCTGGCTTACCTGTTTCCTCCGTTTGCCCTCCTTCCACGAGTCATCACTCGTATTAAACGGGAGAGAACATCTGTGGTTCTAATAGCTCCTGCATGGCCTCGCAGGATTTGGTTTGTGGATCTGGTGAGGATATCATCTCTACCTCCTTGGAGATTACCTCAGAGGAAAGACCTTATACTTTAGGGTCCTTTCCTCCATCCAAACCTAGATTTTCTGAAGCTAACTGCTTGGAGATTGAACGCCTAGTTCTATCTAAAAGTGTTTTTTCTGAAGCGGTCATTGACACTATGATTCAGGCTTGAAAACTGGTTACTCGCAAGAATTACAATAAGATATGGCATAAATATCTTTATTGGTACTAATCTAAGGGGTTCTCCTGGAGCCGGGTGAGGATTCCCCGGATTTTGTCTTTATGGTCAGTTCTCTTTTGTCTTTTCGGGTCAGATTTCAGCGTTATCTATCCTTTTGCACAAACCTCTGGCAGACCTACCACCTGTTCAAGCCTTTGTACAGGCCCTTGTTAGAATCAGGCCTGTGTTTAAACCTGTTGCTCCCCCATGAAGCCTTAATTTAGTTCTAAAAGTTTTACAGCAGGCTCTGTTTGAGCCTATGCATGTTGTGGACTTAAAACTGTTATCCTGGAAGGTTTTGTTTCTTGTTGCCATTTCTTCTGCTCTCAGAGTTTCTGAGCTTTCAGCTCTGCAGTATGATTTCCCCCTACCTTATTTTTCATGCTGATAAGGCGGTCCTTCGTACTAAATTGGGGTTTCTCCCTAAGGTAGCATTGGATCAAAACATTAATCAGGAAATTGTTGTTCCTTCTTTTTGTCCTAATCCTTCTTCTCAAAAGGAATGTCTTTTGTATAACTTGGATGTTGTGCAGGCTCTAAAATTTTACTTACAAGCTACTTAAGATTTTCGGCGATCTTCTGCCCTGTTTGTTGTTTTCTCTGGAAAGCGTAAGGGCCAGAAAGCCACTTCTACTTCTCTGTCTCAGTTTGATTTGTTTGGCTTATGAGACTGCTTGACACCACCCTCCTGAGAGAATTACGGCCCATTCCACTAGGGCTGTATCCTCGTCTTGGGCTTTCAAAAATTAAGCTTCTGTGGAACAGATTTGCAAGGGGGCAACATGGTCCTCTCTGCATACTTTTTTCAAAATTCTACAAATTTGATACTTTTGCTTTGGCCAAGGCTTCTTTTGGGAGAAAGGTTCTTCAAGCGTTGGTGCCTTCAGTTTAGGTCCTCCTGCTTTTTTTTTCTCCCTCCCTGTTCATTCCGTGTCCTCTTGCTTGGGTATTGGTTCCCACTAGTAATTGGAATGACGTTGTGGACTCTCCATGTCATAGGAAAGAAAACAAAATGTATGCTTACCTGATAAATTTACTTATTTTTGGACATGGAGAGTCCACAACCCCGCCCTCTTTTAATTATAATTCAGCAGTATTTTTGTGTAAACTTCAGGCACCTTTTCACTCTTGTACTTCTTCCATTTCCATTTCCTTCAGCTGAATGACTGGGGGTTATGGGTAAGGCAGTTACACTTAACAGCTTTGCTGGGGTGCTCTTTGCCTCCTCCTGCTGGCCAGGAGTTGAATATCCCACTAGTAATTGGAATGACGTTGTGGACTTTCCATGTCCGGAAAGAAATACATTTATCAGATAAGCATAAATTTTGTTTTTCAATTTAGAATCATACTTACAGGAGGTGCATGCTAGTGTACATCTCATCTCTAGGGAGTGCTCGATGACTAAAAAAGGACAACTTTCGGTGGAAAGTGATATGCCAAATAAGCATAATTAAATCATTATTGCTGCACAGGAACTGATGTTTTGGGGAAAAAGTGCTATATTTTGAGATTACATAGAGAAAATAAAATAAACATTAATGTTATTATGATTTCCATTTAAAAGGGTTTTACTCTCATTTAAAATAAAAATATATAGGTAAGAATAGCTGAGTGATAACCCTGTAACTCCACAATTGCATTATCTATAAAGGAATAAGAAAAAACTAATAAAACTTTCATTGCTCAGAGATAGCTTTTAAATGTAAAGGGATATGTGTCACGCTGCTCCGTTTTGGCAGCGGCTCTGCCTTCCCTACCACGGCCGTTGCCATGGTTGCGGCAATTGTTGTGACGATGACGTCATTGCCGCACTCCGCTTCTGGCCTCTGATGCGGCTCTCCTGTTTGATGTTCTTGGCGCGAACCTGCGCCTATTTAAGTACCTCTTATTTTATGCACTTTGCCCAAGTATAGGTGTTGCTGTGTGTGCTCCTGGGTGCTTATATTTTGCTTAACCCCTGAACTGCTGTTTGCCTTATTGTTGCTGACCTCTGCCTGTTCCTGACTATTCTACTGGTTTACCCCTGAACTGCTGAATTGCTTAATTGTTGCTGACCTCTGCCTGTCTCTGACCATTCTACTGGTTAACCCCTGAACTGCTGGATTGCCTTTCTGTTGCCGAACTCTGCCTGTCTCTGACCATTCTCTGCCTTACCCTTATTGCTGGGAAGGACTACCCTGTCTACCATGAGTACTGTTTACCTCTTTTCTTAAACTCACTTTGTTCCGGGATATTTCCTTATCCTTCCCATTGATGCCAGGATAAGAAGACTACTGGTCAAGTTTGGTCTGATAGGGAAGTATCCCACGAGCATTCAATTATGAAACCAAATTGTTTTTCTTTCATGATTCAGATAGAGCTATAAAAGTATATAAAGTAATTTTAAGCAACTTTCTAATTTTCTCCAGGTATCAATTTTTCTTCGTTCTCTTGGTATCTTTATTTGAAAAAGCAGGAATGTATATATAAATAAATGATATAAATAAAATTTGAGTAAATTAGAAAGTTGTTTAAAATTTCATGCTCTATCTGAATCATGAAAGAAAAAAAAAGGGGTTTATATCCCTTTAAGATATTTTTCAATATAGTTCTATTAAATTTACTTTGTTCTCTTCTTATGCTTTACTGAGAAGCACACATAGGTAGGCTCAGAAGAAACAATGCATTACTGGGAACTAGCTGGTGCTTGGTGACCACACACATATGTTTCTTGTCATTGGCCCACTAGGGGCGCGATCCGACATACGGCGTAGTTTTCAGCGCAAGCGAGGTAACCTGCGCCGCCCGTAGTTTCACCTCGCACATCGGGGTATCCAATATACCCCGCCGGCAGTTTCTAAAGTGCCGAAAGTCAGACAAACCAGTCGCCAGTGACTTACTGCACTTTAGAAACTGCCTGCGCCTAAAGACACTAACTAAAATATAAAATCTCCCGTAACTGTCTAACACGCCTCCCAAACATCATCCCAACACGTATACCCCTATATCCGCAATCCCCCCTCTCACTCCTAATAATAAATGTATTAACCCCTAAACCGCCGCTCCCGGACCCCGCCGCCACTAAATAAAGTGTTTAACCCCTAAACCGCCGCTCCCAGACCCCGCCGCC